>NC_134353.1:419856742-420059242 GCF_048569485.1 Anomaloglossus baeobatrachus | reverse complement strand
AAGAGAGAGGGATAGAGAGAGGAAAAAAGAGAGGGGTAGAGAGAAATAGAGCGACAGAGGAGTGAGATAAACAGAGAAATGCAAAGAGTGAGAAAGAGAGAAAAAGAGAAAGAAAGAGAGGGATAGAGAGAGAGAGGGATAGAAAGAAAGAGAAATAGAGGAGAGAAATAAACATTGAAATTTAAAGAGTGAAACAGAGAAAAAGAGAGAAAGAGAGGGAAAGAGAGAGAGAGAAAGAGAGAGAGAAAGAGAGAGAGAAAGAGAGGAAAAAAGATAAAGATGGATAGAGAGAAATAGAGAGAAATAGCGGAGTAAGATAGAGAAATGCAAAGAGTGAGAAATTGAGTGAGAAAGAGAGAGAAAAAGAGAGGAAGAAATAGAGAGGGATAGAGAAAAAGAGAGGGATAGAGAGAGAAATAAACAGAAATTTAAAGAGTCAAAAAGAGAGAAAGAGAGAAATAGAGGGATAGAGAAAGAGGGATAGGGAGAGAGAAAGATTGAGATATATATATATACACACACACACACACACACATGAAAGAGAAATAGAGAAATACAAAGTGAAACAGTGAGAAAGAGAGAGAAAAAGAGAGAAAAAGAGAAATAGAGAGAGTGTGAAGGTAGAGATGTAGACACAGAGGGAGAGTCAGAGTTGGATTGAAAGGGATAGATACAGTAAGCGATTGGTAGAATGAATATGAAATAGATAGTGGAACACATAAATAGTAAGGACATTGTGTGGGGAAGATAAAAAAACAAAAAAAAAAGTTTAATGATGTTCACTACACAGAACACAATGTGTGACTGTTTGTTTTGGCTTTTTTTTTTACTGTGTTTGCCGGTAATCTTCTCTCCGCGTATCCTCCTGATCGGTGTTGTTGCTGCTCCGCGCTGATCCCATCTATTTCCTGCCTCAGGGCAAGATGGGAAGGAGGTGACGTGAGGTCAGCAGCACCGCGCTTGCGCAGAACGGAGGAGGCCGAGGGGGAAAGCGCGGTCCCGCGATTATGGGCGGTTGCTTGGTAATAAACATCACAGCACCGCCCATAATCTAAAGCCTGCGCGCACGTCACCAGCGGTGACACTGGGCACAGTGCTCATCCACGAGAGATGGGCACTGGGCATGCGCGGGGACCTGTGGAGCACTGGGCGGCGTCCACAGCTATGAAAAGGAGCGATGGGGGACGGCCTAAAGCGGCAGGAGGCAGACTAACGGACGCCAGGCAGCCCGCCCCCGTGTCACATTTACAGAATCTGCATACAAAAAGGTACCACTTTATAAACTCTTTATTTTGGTCAGAAAGGGGGCACAATAATAACAGGGACCTTTCTAGAATGCAGCCCAGGAGCTGCAGAGGGGGAATCTTTTAGGTTTTAGGGGAAATTTCTGCTGACAGGTTCCCTTTAACCCTCTAGAATAGTAAACACTTATTCTGGCCATCAACAGGTAACATCACCTACTAATGTGCCCTCATGAAAGTATGAGCCTGGGAGGTGGGTTATATTTCTAAGCCTGCTATATTTTATACAGGACCTCAACACGACCCGGACACATATTTTGACCTGAATAATAAGAGTGGACACGAACACCCTGTCTACAACAGACCAGCTCACAACCTGTGAATTTGCAACTGCAGTTAGTCCAGGTACCAGACACATAGTTTGTGCCGATGAGATACTCTCTAAGGCCGGTTTCACACATCCGGCTTTTTTCCGTTTTGCCGGATCCGGCGCTCTCCCGTACAGTTAATACAGTACAATGACAGCGCAACAAGCGCCGGTCACATGCTGTCATGTGACCGGCGCATGTGACCCGGAAGTTACATCGCTGTCATTGTACTGTATTAACTGTACGGGAGAGCACCGGATCCGGCAAAACGGAAAAAAGCCGGATGTGTGAAACCGGCCTTACCGTATAAGTACTATGAGTTATTCTGTACAATCTTCTATACATTGTATACTCATGTCCTTTTAATATGCAGGAACTAACTAAAGGAAAGCCGTAACTACTATCCGGACACGATATAGTCATATAACTATAACAATTATCATGAAAAAGGATACAAGCACCTAACTACAAGGATCAACTACCTTGTAAGTTACTCTAAGTGCTCTAACCTCAAAGAATGCAGTCTCTAAAAACCATGTATATTTATATTTGTTCCTCATCTGTTTCAGGTGTCCTTCTTTCCAAGGAGTGATTCTGTCCATATCCCCTGATGATCCCCTGTACTGCGTTAGGGGGGGTGAAATGCATCGGGAGAGCTGGGGGGTCCACAAGCTAAGTGGAACTCTGAGCTCTAACCTAACTTATCCAGTACTTCTTAAATAGGGAAACCCTATCAAACGGAAGAACCCTGGGCATCTAACGCATTATGTCTTTGTTGTCTATGGTTCTATTTGTATGTACTACACTCTAAATCACTTTATTTTTGGTGGTAGTTGCCCCCGCAGAGAGTAGCAAGGACGGTGAGGCTGACATACACCTCCAGCAGAAAAATAGGCTCACTGATTAGTGAAGATATCTAACCATAACCAAGGGAGAGAGTCACAGTTTATATCTATCAGCATTACCCTGACAGTGACTAACCAACGTCCTCACGTTATCTTCTTTCAGAAACATTGTCTGAGGCTTCCCTCGGGCGAGGGTATTGTTTGTCTGACACCTGTGACTCGCCCACCCCAGGGCTATGGGACACCCGGTGCCGGGCCGGATTAGTCCGGTGGTAGTCAGTGGTGGCTGGGCCCGGCTCCGTGGCCCTGGTGGGTGTCAGTAGAATATGTGGCTTGGTGAATAAAGTTTGTGTTCATGACGCCACCTGTGGTATGCGGCTACTAAGCCGCCGCTGCTGTGTGAGGCCACCGGGATGATGTTATGGCAGCAATGATGGTACTGCTCCCCACAGGTGGAGCAATGCCCGGGGCGCAGTTGGTGCTTGTGAATGTCTATGCAGCTGAAATAACAGAGACCACGTCAAGGGTGCAGTTCAAGTTCTTTACTCACACTTCTTGTCACAGCGCTGTAGGGACCCTTGGACTGCTGGGACCACTGTCAGGGACCTCCGCCGTTTCTGGGTGATTCTGAGAGTGAAAGCCGGTTCCCTTCTCTTAGTGTCTCTTTCTTCTGCTGTCTTCCTTAGCCTTGCCTTTAATAGGGTAAACCTGGCTTGGCCTCCACTACAGCCTCCAGGCTGGGGGGTCACCTGTCGGCTGATTACCCCTTTTCTGGAAGTTCTGCTATGGGTTCTGGCCCGGGGAGTCTACAACGTTCCCTGGGCCTCGGTTTTTACTGTTTGGAGATGATCTTTGCACTCCTCCAGTCTCTAGGGACCGTCCCCTGTCGCAGCTTGATCCCTCCACCGATTTTATTGTGGAACAGGCCACCGTAGCTCTAAACTGCCCGACAGCTATACAGAGTACCCGTGGCCCTGCGACTCCTTCTGTCTCCTACGTGGTGTCACCTGGACCTCTGGGTCCCAGGATCTTCACCAGGAAGCGTCTCCTTCTGTTTCTCTGCTCCTGACTGACTTGGAGCTTTCTTTCTTTCTTTCTTTCTCCTTGCCTGCCTCCAGCAGGCCTCCTCCTCCCTCCTTTCTCTTGTTCTTCTTCCCCAGCTACATGCTGGCTCCTCACACTCTCCCTCCCTGAGGTAGACTAAACTTGACCTTCCTCTCTGTGTCTGCTCTCAGATGGCTCCTCCCACCTCCCCAGTTGCTAAGCTGTACCCTATAGGAGCAGGGATGGGTCTTACGGCCCCTCCCAGCATGCAGCATGGGGGGGTAACTGCCACTTTCCCTGGTCCCAGTATGTACCTAACAATGGGTGTAGTGTGGATTTACCAGGGGACCGGAGTTCACTCTCTTCCTCTCCCAGAATGGGGCATCACACCGCTGGATGGGGTGCAATGACCTGTGTCGACGGAAGCCTCAGGGGCGCCACACTTGCACTTTATGTTCATGTCTTTATGTGATCCTAATTATGTTTAATGAAAAGAACAATACATTTGTTCTGTTTTAACATTTATGAAATTTAATAAAACGATTTTTATGAGAGTAGACTTAATAGTGGTGTTCTTACTAAAATTACTACCTCTATACATATTTTCTCAGTGGTTTGAGAAACCCCCCATTGACCAGTGCTCCTTATACCGTGGTGCCGTGCGCCGCTACAGTTCTTCCACCATTTCTCTGCACAATCACTAAAGGGCGCTTTACACACAATGATATCTCTAACGATATGTCGTTGGGGTCAAGGAATTCGTGACGCATATCCGGCGTCATTAGCGACGTCATTGCGTGTGACACCTATGAGCGAGTGTTAACGATCAAAAATACTCACCTAATTGTTGATCGTTGACACGTCGTTCATTTTCAAAAATTCGTTGCTGGTGCTGAACGCAGGTTGTTCGTCGTTCCTGAAGCAGCACACATCGCTATGTGTGACACCCCGGGAACGACGAATAGCAGCGTTCCTGCGTCCTCCGGCAACAAGGTGGGTGTGTCGTTAATGTGGCTGCTCTCCGCCCCTCCGTTTTTATTGGCGGGCCGCTGTGTGACGTCTCTGTGACGGCGCACGAACCTCCCCCTGAAAAAAAAAGGTTCGCCGCCTACAGCGACGTCGCTAGGATGGTAACTGCGTGTTACGCGTCCTAGCGATATTGTGGGCCATGGGCAGCGATTTGCCTGTGACGCACAAACGATGGGGGCGGGTGCTTTCACGAGCAACATCACTAGCAATGTCGCTGTGTGTAAAGTGGCCTTTAGTCATGCAGGAAAATGGCTTTTCCCCTTCCAGGACTTTGTGAGCGTTCAGTACAACTGTGTAGGTTGGTAGCTGAAACAGCAATTTCCCTGCAAGAGTTAGGGGTACTTTGCACGTTGCGACATCGCTACTTCGATATCGTCGGGGTCAAATCGAAAGTGACGCACATCCGGTAACGACGTCGCAACGTGTAAAGCCTAGATGCGCCGCTAAATGATCGCAAAAGCGTCGTAAATCGGTAATCTGTGTAGCGTCGGACATTTTCATAATGTCGCACCAATAGGAGATACGGTGTTGTTCCTCGTTCCTGATGCAGCACACATCGCTGTGTGTGAAGCCGCAGGAGCAAGGAACATCTCCTTACCTGCCTCCACCGCCAATGCGGAAGGAAGGAGGTGTGCAGGATGTTTACGTCCCGCTCATCTCCGCCCCTCCCCTTCTATTGGCTGCCTGCCGTGTGACGTCACTGTGATGCCGCACGACCCGCCCCCTTAGTGTGGCGCCCTAGACAAGCCAGGACGTCACAGGTACAGCAACAACACACCCCACACCCCGGTTAGGAACACCAGAGTCACACACAAATCCTTGTTGCCTCCCTCCAGGGGCTTATGTCCATACCAGGTGGGGAGGAGCCAGGCGGTTGGCTCCACCCACCGAGGAAGGAGTTCACAGTCCTGGAGGCGGGAAAAGGAGAGGAGTTGAGTTTGAGAGTTGAGGGAAGTGGTAGTAGAGGAGACTGGCCGTGTCCGGGTACGTGGCCCGGGCACAAACAGCAAGGTTGGCAGACGGTGGCCGATTGACGCACAACCGTAAGGACCGGGGACGGGCGGTGGCCCGCCGGTACCGGACCGGGGAGTGAAGAGAAGCCAGCACCATTCGGCAGGGCCTACGGACCCCGACCAGTCTTGGAGTCGCCGTTAAACCGGTCAAATCCGTCAGCGACGGGAACCTCCGGGGTTTCCCAGCAGCAAAGACCCGACTGAAGGCAACTGCTCAACCGTGAAGGGAAATACAGCTACCGCCACAGCTAGAGTTCCCAGGGCCAGAGCCTGCGGGCAAAAGGGGCTCCTCTGGCAAATACACCGCTGGGGAGCGGGTCACCGGTGGGAAGCCATCGGGGCCGAAAACACACCAAAGGTGCAGGGAGAGACAGTCACCGCCAACCTACCGGGAGTGACCACCACAGCCGTCTGTGGGACCCGTCCATCCAGCTGTTTGTTTTACCAGAGACTCCGTGTACGTTACTGGCTGAGTGAGTATCACCGTGCCGTCTGGCACTGCGCTGCCCCCGCAACCCTGCACCTCCTTAACTCCTGCCATCCACCCTCCAGTCGCTATCACCGGGCCCCGGGACTACCAAACCCCCCTACCCACGGAGGGGCGAGAAACATCTCAGCTGCTCCCTGTCATCGCTCCCGGGATCCCCATCCAGAGCAGCGGTGGTGTCCCATTATCACCACAAACCGTGGGTGGCATCACGGACTGCTTCCCAAACCCAGAAATCATCCCCTTTCACTCACAGGCGAGGAGCGCCGCTTGAGTCCCCGGATCCGGCCCACCGCTCGAGCCACCGAGCAGCAGCAGCGCCGGACCCGAGCGTGGTGAGCGCAGCGCCCCCTCCCCGCCTGCGACATTAGGAAAGAGGCGGGTCGCCAACCAGAGCGATGTTGCAGGGCAGGTAAGTGCGTGTGAAGCTGCCGTAGCGATAATGTTCGCTACGGCAGCTATCACAAGATATCGCATGTGCGACGGGGGAGGGTGCTATCGCGCTCGGCATCGCTACCCGATGCTAGCGATGTCGCAGCGTGCAATGTACCCCTTATTTATTGGTTGCAAATTAAATTGATCTCGTATTTATCAATATAACCTATAATATTTACTAATTTTTGTTGTGACTGCAGCCATTTTGTTGGCGATATTCCCTTTGGGTTTATCTTCTTCTTAAACAAGACTTGGTGGACTTTGCGTTATGTTTAGGAATTGGGATCATTGTCTTGTTAAAAGGTCCAAAAATCCCAGGCTTCAGCTTCTTCATGGAAAGCATGACATTTTCTGCTAGGATTAACTGACACTTGATTGAATCCATGCTCTCCAGTTTTCCAGTGCTAGAGTAAATAAAGTAGCCTGACCACAGCCAAGCCACCACCATGCTTCACAGGAGGCAGGGTGTTCTTTTCAGTGTATGTTTCATTACTTATCTTTATTGCAGGTCTTTTACAGTCACTCGAGCACAGCCAGTGTTCCTTTTAACTTTCAACTTGCAAACTCAGCTTCCTATTGTATCTCTAGGAGCATACAATGTATTTGCTATTTTTTTGTATCCTTTTCCTTGTTCGTGCAAGGAAATTAGCTCTTCACTTTTTAGACCTCTCTCATGAGAAAGCAAAAATATTAGTGATCTGGAGACCATTGCCTTTGAGGAAAAGCATAACACTGGTCGGGGGTTATCCAATAAAACATTAGCACCTGACTGTGCACCCTTTCATAATTATTACTGTACCCTGAGGGAGGGTCTCCTACAGGTAGAAGTTGGAGGCTACAAAAATGAATTGCAGTGGAGGTTATATTAGAGCCTGGAGGGCTCGCCTGTCCTTCTCTCTCTTATCTCCAGCATCATCTTGTGTCCCATCTGTGTCAGCATCATTCAGTCTGTGCTGATAGTGAAACAGGTGGGAAGAGGGAAAACGTAGGGGTAGTAATGGGAAACAGGCCATCCTGCTGTAAGTGAGGGAGGGGTGAGAGGAGGGGCAATGCTGCTGTCAGTGGGGATGAGAGGAGGGGCAATGCCACTGTAAGTGGGGGAAAGGTGAAGGGAGGGGCAATGCTGCTGTCAGTGGGGATGAGAAGAGGGGCAATGCCACTGTAAGTGGGGGAAAGGTGGGAGGAGGGGCAATGCTGCTGTCAGTGGGGATGAGAGGAGGAGCAATACCACTGTAAGTGGGGGAAAGGTGGGAGGAGGGGCAATGCTTCTGTCAGTGGGGGAGGGGTGAGAAAAGGGGCAATGCCGCTTTAAGTGGGGGAAAGGTGGGAGGAGGGGCAATGCCGCTGTAAGTGACGATGGGGCACAATACCGCTGCCAGACTGGAGATGTAAGAAGGCGGAAGGAAATGGTGCTGCTTTTGGGGAGAGTTTTTAATGTTGCTGTTAGTATTTGGGGTTGAATCAGTTTAAGTGAATTGGTTTAAAATTAGCAATGAGCAAAAGATATCTGGTCAGGAAATTCTGCAGTCATCACAAGATGCGTCACAGCATTCTGACACTGATGGAGATAAAAAGGAACAACTCCACTGAGAGGAGACGTAGCATAGCCAGTGTAATATAGAAATACAGCTTTAATAGATGTACTGTATATTAGGAGATTTCTTCAATTTTTTTTTGTAAAGTGCTACTAATTCTACATAACTTTAGACTTCAAAAAGTGCACATTACTCTTAAAGAACTTGCATGTGTAATCCTTATAAGCTCCACTTCTTGGGGTGTCTAAGGGAAGCCATAACGATAAATCTGTTTCTTAGTAATAAATGCAGTTTAATTGCCTCTATAGTGAGTGAGTTTCCAGCTGTGAAAGGGTTAATACTTGGGGCCTGCATCAGTAATAGGCCCCTGCAGTAACCATGACCACTGTTACGAGGTCATAAATATATGTCATAAAGAAGATTCCATAAAAGAAGGCTGCGCTGCCATGATCAGTGCCATTACTGATGCGCCTGAGGACGTTGAGCTTGACCACCCCACGTAATGTGCCCACCTTGGTGTAATTTGGAGGTTCTAGCAGGTAAAGGGGTTGTCTGATTTAGACACCCCCAGGGTATATGAAGGTAATAGAGGGGGGTCCCCGGGACAGGATCCCCTTCTGTTACCCTCTACAAAGAGCAGCTCTCCTTTGGGAGTTTATGGACGGACCTATGACTTTAATGGGTGCCGTGGGGGGAGGGGGGATTTAATTGATTAGCAGTTATCTGTAACTAACAATTTTTTTAACCAAGTGTCCATCTTCTTGAGAGGCGGACTTGGATCTGTAAGGAGAAATGCTTCATCCATCTGGGTAATTGGATCAACCAAATTAATTCCATCAATCACTGTGGTGATAGATATCGCAGCCAGATCTCTCCACATCCAGTTTATCACATTTATAGTCTAGATTTATTATGTCGTTCTCTGTAAATTTAGTAAAATGTACAAATTGTAAAACTGCTGTTACATCTGTTATATATCGGCACTAACTCTCTAAGCCCAAGGGAAGGGCAATCCTCCAGCCATGGTTCTCTAGAGGTTTCCTCCACAGGGGGTTTTTCCTCTCCTGAGTGCTGGGGGGTGACTCTCCGTGAGTCGGGGGTGTGCCATTTTTGGTGTCATGTAAATTTAAATAAAGTTGAGAACGTTTGACACCTAATTGCAATGCTTTGTGTATTTATTTTGCATTCCTCTGTGTGATTCATTGTGTTTGGGAGTCGGGGTCCATCAGATATCACAATGTCATTTGGTTGCACACCTGCCGGTCACACAGGACCCTCACCTACACAGGACCCTCACCTACACAGGACCCTCACCTACACAGGACCCTCACCTACTCAGTGATTGCTCCAGGAGTTGTCCCTGCTCTGATGATGAAGATGGAGAAGAGACAAGAATTACAACACAACTGTACACTCGTGCTCAAAATAAGAATTGATATTACAATGGTATTACAAGCAGCTTACTTGGTATTAACATAAAACCTCATTCACACACTGAGTATTTCGCTCATCATTTTACATCTGTAGTTGGAAGGTAAAAGCTGGTATGGAGGAAACACAGAAAAAATATAACACACACTTTCACCTTGCCTTGCTGGTCCTGGTGGCTACTGTGAATTACTGATGCAAAATATTGTGTCCATATAATCAAGACCAGCGTTGTTCACACGGGTCTTGATGAGGGGGCGTGCTGGAGTCAGACCCTTCTTCATGAATCTGAAGTGTCTGGCAAATGGCATGCACCTCTATGTGCTGCGCCAGAAATCTCTACTCAGGTACTGGAATGAAATGTCTTGTGTACAGAACGCGGCACATTGTCATGAATTAGATGAGCTGTGTCATCCCGTTGCATCCCCATCCAGCTCTGTTCAGTTTGTGGAGCTGGGAAAACATGGCATGAAAATGATAAGGGTCAAATTACTCCTGTTTTTTTCTGATAGATCTACAGTCATGGCTGAAAGTGTAAGTACCCTTTTAAATTGCTCCAGAAAATTAAGTATTGCTTCCAGAAAATTTCCTATAAACATGTTTATTTCATTTGTGTGTATTAAAACATTAAAAAAAAATCTGAAGAAAAAAGGCACATTGGACATAATTTCACACAACCCCAAATATAGGCCAGATAAAAGTGGTGGCACCTTTCCAAATTGTAGGTAAACAACTTTGTTCCCAGCATGTGATTCTCATTCACACTCGCCTGTGGCAAGTAACAGGTATGGGGCAATTTCAAAATCACACCTGAAACCAGATAAAAAGGGGAGAAGTTGACACAATCTGCATTGTGTGGCTGTGTTTGCTACACTAAGCATGGAAAACAGAAAGAGAAAGAACTCTGAAGACTTGAGACCCAAAATTGATGAAAAATATCAACAATTGCAAGGTTGTTTTGCTGGGTCTGACAGAGTTCTTTGTGTGCAAGGCATCATGAAGCGTATATCCCTTCAATTAATAAGGTATGTGAAAAAGCTTCATTATTATAAACATATAATTCCCATTAACATGATTATTTATTAGTATTGTTTAAAATCCACGAAAATATCAACTGAAAAGAATAACCAATACAAGAGAAATCTAATACAGTCGGCACAATATAAAACATGTAGACAAGATATAAGAAACTGGAAATATTGCACCCCTACATATCCCTAAAAAACTCACCCTTCCTATCAGCGGGGAAACTAAATGTATTTGGTACCCCTATTCAACTGTGGCAAACCCTCCCTGACACACACCTTATAGGAAGTTCAGGAATGGGTAAGCAATATATGGTCCAAAATAGTGAATTATGTCCCAAGAATCTATTAGAAGCTGTATGGTTACTTAGCTTCTTAGCTCATTAGATGTTGGTATCCAATAGAAGCCTGAGACCTGATGATGGTCTCTGGATATGAGAAGAGGATCCATCCTAGGATATCATATATTCGGACCAGGTGCAGAGTTGCTTCCTTCAGGTAGAAAAAATCCTCAACGTGTTTCTCCAATTCGGTTCATCAGGAGGCTCTATTACATATATGGGTACATGCCAATGATCAGTGATTGCAGCGTTTTGGATGCAGCGTGTTTTCACTACGTCTAAAACGCTGCATTGTACAGTACAAGCACAGTGAATGAGATTTATAGAAATCCCATGGCCACTGTGTACGTGTATGGCCTGCAGCATAAACTGACCGGTGGTGTGGCTTTCCAAGTCAGAAGCATGTCCGAACCCTGATCGTGGGCACGGGCAGTTGCGTTCTCTGCTGGAAGCTCAGCTTAATTGGTAGCAGGTCTCCGGTTGTCACAGACAAGGCCGGTGCCTGCACCACCCCTGGCTGTTTAACTCACTAAATGCTGTGATCAATTGTGATTGCAGCATATAGAACGATAGAGTGGCACCTCCACAACGTAATTGCACGCTGCCGACCATAGTAATGACAACTGGATGTCAAATAATGACCTCCTTGTCTACTAGCTATGGTAGCCTGTTAGACCATTCCAGGGTCATGGTCTAAAAGGTTTTCTCTGCTAGTGTCCACCTGACAGCTCTAATGTATTGCAGTACATTTTTATTGCAATTCATTAGAAGTGATCAGAGAAATAAAAGTTGAAGTATGAGTGAGGGACTAAGTAAAAAAAAAAGTAAAAAAATAGTTCACCTATTAAGTAGAAATATACAGTAAAAACACAATAAATAACAAAATTGTAAAATAAAATTACTCCAATAAATACACATATTTATGTAAAAATAAAAGGAAACAAAAAATACACATATTTGGTATTGTTGCTTCCAGAATCTATAAGACGGTTACATTATTTAACCCAGAGGCTTATCTAGGGGGTGGCTGGCAGGGCGTGTGCCCCGGGCACAGTGGCAGGGGGGGCGCTGATGCAGAATTCTGAGTCTCCCAGGCGGCCAGGGACGACGTCATCACCTGTCAGCAAGGGCGGTAATGCATGCTGCGGCCCCCGAACCGAGTTCCGGGGACCGCAGCTCTGATGCCAGCAGCCGCACTTTCCTGATTTGCTGGCTCTTAAATCCACACCTGCTCGCAGCTTTCACTGCTGCGTGCAGGGTCCAGGTTCGTCTGTGGGCAGAACTAGCACGTAGTGTACACTGCACTCCCGTCCCACAGATGACTTAATTTGTAATGAAGCTGGTCACGCCCACTACCTGGAAGGAGCCCATGCATTCTAGGCTCAACCCACAGATAAAGAGAGGAGCCGAAGCATCAACATCTCGCTGAGCTGTATGTTGTCCCCCCACCCCAGTGCTGTATACCCCCAGTACTATCTGTCCCCTGACGTCAGTGCTGTATACCCCCAGAACTGTTTGTCCCCACCACCCCAATGCTGTATACCCCCAGAACTGTTTGTCCCCACCACCCCAATGCTGTATACCCCCAGAACTGTTTGTCCCTACCACCCCAGTGCTGTATACCCCCAGAACTGTCTGTCCCCCCATCCTAGTGCTGTATACACCCAGAACTGTCTGTCCCTTGACCCCAGTGCTGTATACCCCCCAGAACTGTCTGTCCCCCCATCCTAGTGCTGTATACACCCAGAACTGTCTGTCCCTTGACCTCAGTGCTGTATACCCCCCAGAACTGTCTGTCCCCTGTCCTCAGTGCTGTATACCTCAGAACTTTCTGTCCCCCCCCACCCCAGTGGTGTATACTCCCACAACTCTGTCCCCTGACGTCAGTGCTGTATACCCCCAGAACTGTTTGTCCCCACCACCCCAGTGTTGTAAACCCCCAGAACTGTCTGTACCCCCATCCTAGTGCTGTATACACCCAGAACTGTCTGTCCCTTGACCCCAGTGCTGTATACCCCCAGAACTGTTTGTCCCCCCATCCTAGTGCTGTATACACCCAGAACTGTCTGTCCCTTGACGCCAGTGCTGTATACCCCCCAGAACTGTCTGTCCCCTGTCCTTAGTGCTGTATACCTCAGAACTTTCTGTCCCCCCCCCCGACCCCAGTGGTGTATACTCCCACAACTCTGTCCCCTGACCCCAGTGCTGTATACCCCCAGAAATGTCTGTCCACTGCCCCCCAGTACTGTATACCCCCCAGAAGTGTCTGTCTCCCCACTCCAGTGTGCTATACCCCCCTGAGCTGTTTGTCCCCCCACCCCAGTGCAGTATACCACCCAAGAGCTGTATCTCCCCCCCCATCCCAGTGCTGTATACCCCCCAGGACTGTATATCCCCCCACCCCAGAGTTGTATACCCCAAGAGCTGTATGTCCCCCGACTCCAGTGCTGTATACAACCTCAGAGCTGTATGCCCCCCTCTGGAGCTGTATGTGCCCCCATTGCTGTATGTCTCCAGCCTCTCCTTTGATGTATATAGCAGTGTCAGTGTGCACTGTGTGCGGCCATGTCTGTTAGCCATGGCCACAAATAAGCGTGGCACAGCCTCATGTCCAGGAGGAGATGGATGGGAGACAAGCGGGGGAGGTGAGTGAGGCTGCTGCCGACTTCCCCATATTAATACCTCTAATGTATCCGTATGTGCATGTATGATGTGTATCTATATATGTCAGTGTATATGACTGTGTATAGATTTGTCTATTTAGATGTATTCTTGTGAATTTGCATTAAATATGTACAGTATATGTGCGTTTCTATGTGTGAATGGGGCCGACTAAGGGCTCGTGCGCACGTTGCGTAATTTCATGCATTTACACAGCGTTTAGCACTGCAGCTTAAGTGCATGCGTCCTGCGTCCCCAGCACAATCTATGAAGATTGTGCATAATCCGTGCGCACAATGCTTTTTTGAGCGCAGCGATTTGAGTGTCAAAAATTGGACAAAATCACTCTGTTTAAAAATGCAGCATGTCAATTATTCCGTGTGCTTTGGATGCAGCTCCCACTCTGTTTCTGGGAGAGGCAGCATCCCGAGCGCATGAAATTGGCATTTTTTTCTGCAGAAACACTGCATTCATTATGCAGTGTTTCTGCAGCGATTTGAATCGCACATGACCTGTCAAATCACTGCAGAATTTTCTGCAGTGACACGATGCAACGTGCGCACGAGCACTAACAGTCTTTTGCCCGGGGCCCACAAAAACCTGGAGCCAGCCCTGGATGTACTGGAAGTTGTGGGTTCATGCAATACAAATGTTTTTGGGTCTGACCTGACATTGCAATTGATTTACCATGTACTGCTTGTGGTCCTGATTATGTATTTCTGTATCAATGAGGGTTTTGATGCTGTGTTTCTGAACTGATGTTATATGGATGTATTTCTGTACTGCTGTGGTTCTGATGATGAATTTCTGTACTGCTGGTGGTTGTGATGCTGTGTTTCTGTACTGTTGGGTGTTATAATTATGTATTTCTGTACCTCTGCTGGTTCTGGTGCTGTTATTAGTTCTGATCCTGTACACAAGTAACAATTCATAAATTGTAAGATTGGACAACTTCTTAACTTAGAATTGGGATACACTGCTTAATTTTATAAGTAAAGGGCTTGTCCAAGTTCGAGATGAAATTCTGCAGTGACTCTAAGTGACTGCAGGCTTCTGAATTCTCACAATGCATGCTCTGCACACTTTTAGGATCTCTGGTGCCAGTGACAATAGTGGAAGGCCATGTGAGCGCAAGTATGCGATTTTTATATCTCTGGTCTCATTCTGATTTGACGTGTCCAGCCTCACTCAATTCATTTTGAGCGAGGCCACGCATGTCGCGTCGGCACGTGACCACATATATGTAATTCACATACTTGCAGTTTTGTGACCTCGCACTCTCACCGCCACCAACAGAGAATCCTGACAGTGTGCACTGTGTGCACTGTGAGAATTCAGAAGTCTGCAGTCACATAGTGACTGCATATTTTCATCTCAAACCTGGACAACCCCTTATAAAATCAAGCAGTGTAGCCCAATCATAAGAGCGTGTAATATACTCCCTGTTAGGATTCAGCTCTGCTTCTGGTTCCAGTAGTCATCATTTGGCCACTCTATTCATATGTGATTTTCATACTTGCATGTGACAACTGGCTTTTCTTCCTATGTTTCTCTTTGAACATTGAGAGAATTAAATTATTAAGCGCAGCTCGTCATCACGTGACTGTGAGTGTGCAAATCACATGTTAATAATTAGTCACATGGGGGGCACCAAACTGAAGTCTTCCCCCGGGTGACAAAAAGCCTAGATACACCTCTGCAGTGATTGGTGATAGCCACCTCACAGTAACTGGTGCCAGACGGTAATAAAAATGCTAATTTTCCCTTCACTGAACTGGTCATATCCTCCAGATCTCTATGGTGGGCCTTTGGCCAGAGTCGAAATGGGGAAAATGCAGAGGCCCAGAATATAGATCTAGAGGATACAAGCAGTTGGGTGAAGGGAAAATCTGCACTTTTACTGTGGGGGCATAACCTAAAGGGGGCTTTACACACAATGATATCTCTAACGATATGTCGTCGGGGTGAAGGAATTCGTGACGCACTTCCGGCGTCATTAGCGACGTCATTGCGTGTGACACCTATGAGCGAGTGTTAACGATCAAAAATACTCACCTAATTGTTGATCGTTGACACGTCATTCATTTTCAAAAATTCGTTGCTATGTGTGACACCCCGGGAACGACGAATAGCAGCGTTCCTGCGTCCTCCGGCAACGAGGTGGGTGTGTCGTTAATGTGGCTGCTCTCCGCCCCTCCGTTTTTATTGGCGGGCCGCTGTGTGACGTCTCTGTGACGGCGCACGAACCTCCCCCTGAAAAAAAAAAGTTTGTTCGACGCCTACAGCGACGTCGCTAGGAAGGATAACTGCATGTTACGCGTCCTAGCGATATTGTGCGCCATGGGCAGCGATTTGCCCGTGACGCAAAAACGACGGGGGTGGGTGCTTTCACGAGCAACATCGCTAGTGATGTCGCTGCGTGTAAAGCAGCCTTTAGTCATGCAGGAAAATGGCTTTTCCCCTTCCAGGACTTTGTGAGCATTCAGTACAACTGTGTAGGTTGGTAGCTGAAACAGCAATTTCCCTGCAAGAGTTAGGGGTACTTTGCACGTTGCGACATCGCTACTTCGATATCGTCGGGGTCAAATCGAAAGTGACGCACATCCGGCACCGGTAACGACGTCGCAACGTGTAAAGCCTAGATGCGCCGATAAACGATCGCAAAAGCGTCGTAAATCGGTGATCTGTGTAGCGTCGGACATTTTCATAATGTCGCACCAATAGGAGATACGGTGTTGTTCCTCATTCCTGCGGCAGCACACATCGCTGTGTGTGAAGCCGCAGGAGCAAGGAACATCTCCTTACCTGCCTCCACCGCCAATGCAGAAGGAAGGAGGTGTGCAGGATGTTTACGTCCCGCTCATCTCCGCCCCTCTGCTTCTATTGGCCGCCTGCCGTGTGACGTCACTGTGACGCCGCACGACCCGCCCCCCTTAGGAAAGAGGCTGGTCGCCAGCCAGAGCGATGTCGCAGGGCAGGTAAATGCGTGTGAAGCTGCTGTAGCGATAATTTTTGCTACGGCAGCTATCACAAGATATCGCATGTGCGACAGGGGCGGGTACTATCGCGCTCGGCATCGCTAGCCGATGCTAGCGATATCGCAGCGTGCAAAGTACCCCTTATTTAATGGTTGCAAATTAAATTGATCTCGTATTTATCAATATAACCTATAATATTTACTAATTTTTGTTGTGACTGCAGCCCTTTTGTTGGCAATATTTCCTTTGGGTTTATCTTCTTCTCAAACAAGACTTGGTGGACTTTGCGTTATGTTTAGGAATTGGGATCATTGTCTTGTTAAAAGGTCCAAAAATTCCAGGCTTCAGCTTCTTCATGGAAAGCATGACATTTTCTGCTAGGATTAAGGCTATGTTCGCACGTTGCGTTTTTTTCCGCGTTTCTGCAGCGTTTTTAGCAGCAGCGTTTTTGCGCTAAAACGCATGCGTTTTTGATTGCCAGCAAAGTCTATGGGAAAAGCAGAAATCCTGTCTGCACTTTGCTTTTTTTTCAGTGTTTAATTTGCATATTTGTGGTCAAAAACCATGCTGAAAAATAAGCAGCATGTCAGTTGTTTTTGCCATTTCTGCAGCGTTTCCTTAACATTGGAGTCAATGAGAAATGGCAAAATGCAACCAAAAGCACAATTCCTGCGTTTTTCATGCTTTTTACCTGCTTTTCCACTGCGTTTTTGTCTCCAAAAACGCATGCTTTTCTGGCCAAAAATTAAAGGGTTCTAATGTTCCTTTACACACACACAATAACCGAAAATTTAAATGCAAAAAAATAATAAACTTTACCTATTTTTCGGTTAAAATGTGCATAACCGCTATTATTTCAATAAAATTGATAATTTTTCATATAGCCTTATTAAAAGTTAATATTATTCTTTTTTTCTCTTTTTTCATTCTTTTTGACTATTTCAACTTTATTTCTCAGTGTCTTGATATACAAAACGCATCTGCAGAAACGCAGGTGAAAACGCAGGTAAAAAGCGCTGTAAACGCACTAAAAATGCGGTAAATACACATGCGTTTTTAGCGCTAAAAAATGGTCAAAAGCCATTTGGTCAAAAACCAAGGGAAGGAAAACGTGCAGAATAAACTGCAGGTACTTCGACGCAACGTGTGGACTAGAGATGAGCGAACCGGTCCCGGTTCGGCTCGAGGTCGGTTCGCCGAACGGAGGTCCCGTTCGAGTTCGGTTCGTTGAACGTTCGACGAACCGAACTCGAACTGCATAGGAAACAATGGCAGGCAATCACAAACACATAAAAACACCTAGAAAACACCCTCAAAGGTGTCCAAAAGGTGACAAACAACTCACAACACAACACAAACACATGGGAAAGTGACAAGGACATATACTCATGCGAAAACAAAACAGCTGGACAAGGAAAAAGAGGAGGACACACAGATATAGGCATGGCACGCCCTTCTAAAGTCATGTAAAACACCGCGAGGTGACTCCAAGCGGAGTCTCCCTTTTTTCCAAAAATTGGGCCCCACACACACCCACCCCTTGTCAGGGCCAGGTGGACGGGCAGACCCGGGAGGTGGATCCACTGGGCCGAACTCCTAGATGGTGGTAAGGGGTCCGGTAGCTGAAGCACTATAGGCAGCAGAACAGTCCGTGCATACGAGTATAACGGAGAAGTCCCTGGGACCACGGAGTCACTGATGGTAGTCCGGGTGACGCAGCTCAGGTTCGGAAGCCGAGAAGATGTCAGGCGGGGTCCGGAACCTTTGGAGCGAGATGACGGGTCACCGCAGGGATCCGAGATGGTACGGACTGTCAGGATGGCAGATGGACAGCGTTCGGGATTCGGCAGGACTGGATGGCGAGGCAGGCACGGCTCTACAAGAGAGATAGGTGAGTATCATAGAGACACCAGGAGACCTGACTCCTAGCTTAAGAAACATGAAGATCAGGCCCCGCCCCCTTGGACATTAAACCCCTTTATACCCTGTACCTGTTTGCATCATTTCCTGTTAATGGACGCTGGCCCTTTAAGAAAGGGTCAATGACCGCGCGCGCGCCCTAATGCGCATGCGCGCGGCCCGAGTGCCAGAAGCCAGAGCAGGAAGCTGCGAGGAGGAAGCAGCAGGGACGGGCTGGGGCTGAGAAGCCGACGGGCGCCGGGAGCGGGGGCCAGGACGCCGGGGACGCGCCGGCAATGGATGCTGGAGAGCGGGGAGCGGCGGTGACCGGACCAAGGAACCGGGAAGCGAGGCAGGGGAGCCGGGGAGCGTGACAGGTGAGCCGGAGGGCAGCGCAGGGGACCCGGGGAGCGTGACAGTACCCCCCCCCCCGCCCCCCTCCCCGCAATCGGGACAGGAAGGCACGGATCAGCGGAGTACCCACATTCTCCCGGGGCTCCCAGGACCTATCCTCAGGACCATACCCTGCCCAGTCCACCAGGAAGAACTGTCGACCCCGTACGGTCTTCATGGCCACGATATCCCTTACCGCATAGATGTCGTCATCGGCAATAGGAGGAGGAGCCGAACTGGCAGCAGCGGAGAAGGGACCAAGGACAACCGGCTTGAGCAGGGAGACGTGGAAGGAATTGGGTAACCTCATCGTGGCCGGGAGCTGTAGCTTGTAGGAGACCTCATTGATCTTGTTGAGGACTTTAAACGGCCCGATGTAGCGAGGACCCAGCTTGTAGGATGGTATCTTCAATCGGACGTACTTGGAAGCAAGCCAGACTAGATCTCCAGGAGAGAAACACGGAGGGTCCAGACGTCTCTTGTCTGCGTGTCTCTTCATCCGCAGGGAAGCACGCCCAAGGGACGCCTTGACAGAGTCCCAAATGGTAGCGAAGTCACGGGCTACAGTATCAGCAGCAGGGACATCCGAAGAAGGGGATACAGGCAATGGGATGGAGGGCTGAAGTCCGTAAACAACATGGAAGGGAGAGCTGGAGGACGACTCACTGATGTGGTGGTTATGGGAGAATTCAGCCCAAGGAAGAAGCGTGGACCAGTCGTCGTGATGGGCGTTGACATAGTGACGTAAGAAGGAGGTCAAGATTTGATTGACCCTCTCCACTTGGCCATTAGACTGAGGATGGTAGGCAGAAGAAAAGTCCAGAGTCACTCCCAGATGTTTGCAGAGCGCCCTCCAGAAGCGGGAGGTGAACTGAGTTCCTCTGTCGGACACGATGTGTGATGGAAAGCCATGCAAGCGGAAGATGTGATGTATATAGGCGTCCGCGAGTTCCTGAGCAGAGGGCAGTCCAGCCATAGGGACGAAATGAGCCATTTTAGAGAACCGATCCACCACGACCCATATGACTGTGTGTCCGGAGGACAATGGCAAGTCCGTAATAAAGTCTATCGCTATGTGCTGCCACGGAACTGAGGGTATCGGCAGAGGCAGAAGACGGCCATATGGCAGGTGTTTGGGCGTCTTGTTCCTGGCACAAGAAGAGCAAGCAGAGACAAAAGCAGCGATGTTCGTGCGAAGGGATGGCCACCAGTAATGACGTGCAATCGCACCCCATGTTCTCTTCTGGCCAGCATGACCGGCTGTTTTCGAGGCATGACCCCAGTGTAACACTTTTTGCCTGTCAGTATCAGAGACATAGGTCTTCCCAGGCGGTATCTGGGCCAGGGTGACAGGAGCCACCGGAATGATTTTGCTAGGACAGATGATGGGTTGGGTAGTCTCCTCCTCCTGCTCCATGGGCATGAAAGACCTAGACAAGGCATCAGCGCGTACATTCTTGTCCGCGGGTCGGAAATGGAGCTGGAAATCAAACCTGGCAAAGAATAAGGACCACCTGGCTTGCCGTGGGTTCAGTCGCTGAGCGGACCGCAGGTATTCCAGGTTCTTGTGGTCCGTGTAAATAATCACGGGGTACACTGCTCCTTCCAGAAGGTAGCGCCATTCCTCCAGAGCCAGTTTGACTGCCAATAGCTCTCGGTCACCGATGGTGTAGTTGCGTTCCGGCGCTGAGAAGCTCTTGGAGAAGAAACCGCAAGTCACCATCTTCCCGGAGGAGGACTTCTGCATGAGCACTGCTCCGGCTCCCGAGGAGGAGGCATCCACCTCCAAGGTGAACTGGCGGTTTAACTCCGGACGGTGGAGCACAGGAGAGGAGGCAAATGCCCGCTTCAGAGAGCCAAACGCGGCGTCGGCCGCAGGTGACCAGTCCTTTGGATTAGCCTCCTTCTTGGTCAAAGCGGAGAGAGGAGCAGTCAGAGCAGAGAAGTGAGGGATAAACTGGCGGTAGTAGTTGGCGAATCCCAGGAAACGTTGGATTGCCTTCAGTCCAGAAGGAGGAGGCCAGTTGAGAATGGAGGAGACCTTCTTTGGATCCATCTGCAGTCCGGTATCAGAGATGATGTACCCCAGGAAGGGGAGAGAAGACTGCTCAAAGACACACTTCTCGTACTTGGCGTACAGACGATTCTCTCTCAGTCTTTGTAGAACCCGCTGTACGTTCTCTCTGTGGGTCTGGAGGTCCGGAGAGAAGACAAGGATGTCATCCAGATACACTACCACACAGACGTAGAGAAGGTCCCGGAAAACGTCGTTCACCAGTTCTTGAAAGACGGCTGGGGCGTTACACAGGCCGAAGGGCATCACGCAGTATTCATAGTGCCCATCGCGAGTATTGAACGCGGTCTTCCATTCGTCCCCAGAGTGGATGCGAACCAGATTGTAAGCACCCCGAAGATCCAGCTTGGTGAACACACGAGCTCCTCTAAGCCGGTCAAACAATTCGGGGATGAGCGGCAGAGGGTACTTGTTTTTTACGGTGATTTGATTCAATCCCCGGTAATCTATGCATGGGCGTAAGTCGCCCTCTTTCTTCTTGACGAACAAGAAGCCTGCTCCCGCAGGAGAGGAGGATCTCCGAATGAATCCCCTTGCCAGGCTCTCTGTGATGTAAGTAGACATGGCCCTTGTTTCGGCTGGAGACAATGGATATATCCGTCCTCGAGGTGGTGTTGTTCCTGGGAGCAGGTCGATGGCACAATCGTAAGGACGATGTGGCGGAAGTACCTCAGATTCCTTTTTATCAAAGACGTCTGCGAAGGACCAATAGGCCGAGGGCAGTCCCGGTAGGTTCTCTGGAACCGGAGGTCGTCGGATGGGTTGTATGGTCTTCAGACACTTCTCATGGCACGAAGAGCCCCATCGGATGATTTCGCCAGTGCCCCAGCTGACTGATGGTTCGTGTGTCCGCAACCAGGGAAGTCCCAGCAGGATTTGATGGGACATGTGTGGAAGGACGTAGAGAGCGATGTTCTCGGTGTGCAGGGCACCGATACGCAGATCGACCGGCCTGGTGATCCAGGAGATGGTGTCAGAGAGGGGTCTCCCATCCACAGAGGCAATCACTAGGGGCTTGTCGAGTGGAGTAACAGGCACCTGGTACTTGTCCACCGTGGCCTGCTGGATGAAATTGCCTGCTGCCCCGGAATCGAGGTATGCCTCAGCCGTGAACCGCGTCTCTCCCGTTGTCACTTGCACAGTCCACGTAACCGGGTCTGAGAGAGTCCCAGCACCTAGGGTGGCCTCTCCTACCAACCCTAGGCTTTGGAGTTTCCCGGCCTCTCTGGACAGGAGCGAAGCAGGTGTGTGCCCTCTCCGCAGTAAAAGCAGAGACCCTTGGCGAGCCGCTCTGCTCGACGTTGTTCAGACTGCCGCACTCGGACGATCTGCATGGGCTCGTGGACGGGGACCCCAGCTGTTGATGACTGAAGTACGGAGGGCTTCTGTGGAGGAGAGGAATGCCGTACCGGACGTCTCTCACGGGACACTTCCTCGGATCGCTCCTGAAAGCGAATGTCTACTCGAGTCGCTAGGGCAATCAGGGCATCCAGGGTGGTCGGTACGTCACGACCCGCCAGCTCATCTTTAATTCGCCCCGAGAGTCCTTCCCAGAAGGCGGCGGTTAGGGCCTCGTTGTTCCAGCCGAGTTCCGAAGCCAGGGTGCGAAACCGGATTGCGTATTGACCCACCGTCAGAGTCCCCTGACGTAACCGGAGAAGAGACGAAGCAGACGCGGAGGCGCGTCCGGGCTCGTCAAAGGTGCCACGGAATGCCTGCAGGAACTCTTGGATGTTCGTGGTCACAGGATCCCCCTTCTCCCACAAGGGGTTCATCCACGCCAGTGCCTCACCCTCTAGATGGGACATGATGAAGGCGACCTTGGCTTGGTCGGAGGCAAACAAATGCGGCAGCTGCGTGAAATGGAGGGAGCATTGGTTTAAGAATCCCCTGCAGGTCTTGGGATCTCCGGCGTACCGGGCTGGTGAGGCCAAACGAAGTTTGGAAGTATCTGAAGAAGTCGCCACAGGAGCTGGAGACGTGGCTTGACTAGTGGAAGCCCGGGATGTTGAAGACGTAACTGCTGCTTGTAGCGTGTTCAGGCGGGCGTCCACAGAAGACATGAATTGCAGCATGCGGGTCTGAGTCTCACGCTGGCGTTGGAGTTCCTCCTGTACGGCTGCTAGTGCTGCAGCGGGATCCATGGCCTGATCTTACTGTCAGGGCCAGGTGGACGGGCAGACCCGGGAGGTGGATCCACTGGGCCGAACTCCTAGATGGTGGTAAGGGGTCCGGTAGCTGAAGCACTATAGGCAGCAGAACAGTCCTTGCATACGAGTATAACGGAGAAGTCCCTGGGACCACGGAGTCACTGATGGTAGTCCGGGTGACGCAGCTCAGGTTCGGAAGCCGAGAAGATGTCAGGCGGGGTCCGGAACCTTTGGAGCGAGATGACGGGTCACCGCAGGGATCTGAGATGGTACGGACTGTCAGGATGGCAGATGGACAGCGTTCGGGGTTCGGGATTCGGCAGGACCGGATGGCGAGGCAGGCACGGCTCTACAAGAGAGATAGGTGAGTATCATAGAGACACCAGGAGACCTGACTCCTAGCTTAAGAAACACGAAGATCAGGCCCCGCCCCCTTGGACATTAAACCCCTTTATACCCTGTACCTGTTTGCATCATTTCCTGTTAATGGACGCTGGCCCTTTAAGAAAGGGTCAATGACCGCGCGCGCGCCCTAATGCGCATGCGCGCGGCCCGAGTGCCAGAAGCCAGAGCAGGAAGCTGCGAGGAGGAAGCAGCAGGGACGGGCTGGGGCTGAGAAGCCGACGGGCGCCGGGAGCGGGGGCCAGGACGCCGGGGACGCGCCGGCAATGGATGCTGGAGAGCGGGGAGCGGCGGTGACCGGACCAAGGAACCGGGAAGCGAGGCAGGGGAGCCGGGGAGCATGACAGGTGAGCCGGAGGGCAGCGCAGGGGACCCGGGGAGCGTGACACCCCTTCAGTGGCAGCAGTTGTGCCCCAGTTGTACACTTCACAGCTAGATTTGCATCAAGCACATTCAAAAATACGTCATTCTTATCCGTCCCCAGGATGACACCGGGGTAGGTAGCAAAGTCTTTCCTGATCCCAGCTCTGTTCATCTTGGCTTCTTTTAAAAACACAGCAAGCAAGGGTTACTCCAAGCGGAGTCTCCCTTTTTTACAAAAATTGGGCCCCACACACACCCACCCCTTCAGTGGCAGCAGTTGTGCCCCAGTTGTACACTTCACAGCTAGATTTGCATCAAGCACATTCAAAAATACGCCATTCTTATCCGTCCCCAGGATGACACCGGGGTAGGTAGCAAAGTCTTTCCTGATCCCAGCTCTGTTCATCTTGGCTTCTTTTAAAAACACATCAAGCAAGGGTTACTCCAAGCGGAGTCTCCCTTTTTTCCAAAAATTGGGCCCCACACACACCCACCCCTTCAGTGGCAGCAGTTGTGCCCCAGTTGTACACTTCACAGCTAGATTTGCATCAAGCACATTCAAAAATACGTCATTCTTATCCGTCCCCAGGATGACACCGGGGTAGGTAGCAAAGTCTTTCCTGATCCCAGCTCTGTTCATCTTGGCTTCTTTTAAAAACACATCAAGCAAGGGTTACTCCAAGCGGAGTCTCCCTTTTTTCCAAAAATTGGGCCCCACACACACCCACCCCTTCAGTGGCAGCAGTTGTGCCCCAGTTGTACACTTCACAGCTAGATTTGCATCAAGCACATTCAAAAATACGCCATTCTTATCCGTCCCCAGGATGACACCGGGGTAGGTAGCAAAGTCTTTCCTGATCCCAGCTCTGTTCATCTTGGCTTCTTTTAAAAACACATCAAGCAAGGGTTACTCCAAGCGGAGTCTCCCTTTTTTTCCAAAAATTGGGCCCCACACACACCCACCCCTTCAGTGGCAGCAGTTGTGCCCCAGTTGTAAACTTCACAGCTAGATTTGCATCAAGCACATTCAAAAATACGCTATTCTTAACCGTCCCCAGCATGACACCGGGGTAGGTAGATAAAGTCTTTGCTGAACCATGACTTGTTCATCTTGGCTTCTTTTAAAAACAATGTAAGCAAGGGTTACTCCAAGCGGAGTCTCCCTTTTTTCCAAAAATTGGGCCCCACACACACCCACCCCTTCAGTGGCAGCAGTTGTGCCCCAGTTGTACACTTCACAGCTAGATTTGCATCAAGCACATTCAAAAATACGTCATTCTTATCCGTCCCCAGGATGACACCGGGGTAGGTAGCAAAGTCTTTCCTGATCTCAGCTCTGTTCATCTTGGCTTCTTTTAAAAACAATGTAAGCAAGGGTTACTCCAAGCGGAGTCTCCCTTTTTTCCAAAAATTGTGCCCCACACACACCCACCCATTCAGTGGCAGCACTTGTGCCCTAGTTGCAAACAGGATGTTTTGATTTGCATCAAGCACATTCCAAATCCACAAGCATTTACTCTCCCCAGGATGACACAGGGGTAGTAAATTCCTTCTGGATCCATGACTTGTTCATTTTGATGAACGTCAGTCTGTCCACATTGTCACTGGACAGACGCGTGCGCTTATCTGTCAGCACACACCCAGCAGCACTGAAGACACGTTCAGAGACAACGCTGGCAGCTGAACACGACAAAATTTCCAAGGCGTAACTGGAGAGCTCTGGCCATTTTTCTAGATTTGAAGCCCAAAAGGAGCAAGGCTCCCTTTGCAAAGTCATGGCATCGATGTTCATTTGGAGATACTCCTGTATCATCCTCTCCAGCCGTTGACTATGTGTCAGACTTGTTGTCTCTGGTGGCCTTGCAAAGGAGGGTCTAAAAAAATTATGAAAAGATTCCATAAAATTGCTGTTACCAGCACCAGATACGGTCCTACTGGTACGGGTAGACTGTTGAAGATGACAAGACCGTCCCATGTTTGTAAAGTTACAACTGGGAGATTCATTCCCTGCACCTGCACGGTTGTTTGGTGGAAAAGCCGATCTAAGATCGAGTAACAGCTTCTGCTGATACTCCTGCATACGTGCGTCCCTTTCTATGGCTGGAATTATGTCACAAAATTTGGACTTGTACCGGGGATCTAATAGTGTGGCAAGCCAGTAGTCATCATCACTTCTAATTTTGACAATACGAGGGTCATGTTGGAGGTAGTGCAACAAGAAGGCACTCATGTGTCTTGAGCAGCCATGCGGACCAAGTCCACGCTGTGTTTGTGGCATAGAGGTGCTAACCGTTCTTTCTTCCTCTGACATCTCCCACCAACCTCTTTCAACTGAAATTTGACCAAGGTCTCCCTCATCTGCTGAGTCTTCCATGTCCATGGACACTTCGTCCTCCATTTCTTCATGTCCTCCTGCACCTTCCTCAACATCTCGCCTGCTACCATGCGCCCTTGTTGATCCCTGTCCCCCATGGTCCCATGCCTGGCGCCTTGGTGATGATGAACGTCTTGACCTTGGTGATGTTGTTGTGTCTTGCGCATGTGAATCCTCCTGTAGTTCCTCCCCTTCCTGTTGTCCCACCCCCTGACTCCGAATAGTGTTTAGCGTCTGCTCCAGCATGTAAATGACTGGAATCGTCATGCTGATAATGGCATTGTCAGCGCTAAACATATTCGTCGCCATGTCGAAACTGTGCAGAAGGGTGCATAGGTCCTGATCTGAGACCACTCCATCAGGGTGATCTGCCCCACCTCTGCATCTCGTTGGCCCAGGCTATACGTCATGACGTATTGCACCAGGGCTCGGCGGTGCTGCCACAGTCGCTGTAACATGTGGAGAGTCGAATTCCAGCGTGTCGCCACATCGCATTTCAGATGATGAACCGGCAGGCCGAAAGACTTCTGGAGCGATGCAAGTCGCTCAGCTGCGGCGCTTGAACGGCGGAAGTGAGCAGACAGTTTTCGTGCCCTGGTCAGAAGGCCATCTAGGCCGGGATAGTGTGTTAAAAATTGCTGCACGACAAGGTTCAACACGTGAGCCATACAAGGTACGTGTGTCACCTTGCCCAGGCGAAGGGCCGCACCCAGGTTTGCAGCATTGTCGCACACGGCCTTACCAGGCTGCAGGTTGAGTGGAGACAACCATTTATTAAACTCTGACCGCAGAGCTGACCACAACTCCTCAGCTGTGTGACTCTTATTCCCAAGACATGTCAAGCAAAAGACCGCCTGATGCCGTTGTGCTCTGCTGCCAGCATAGTAATGAGGGGTGCGTGATTCCTTCTGCGCAGTGAGAACGCTGTTGGCCTGACCAGGCAGGCTTGGGGCGGAGGTGGAGGACCCAGATGAGGTGGAGGATGCAGAAGCAGTGGCGGAACTTGGACAGATAGAGGATTGACACACAAGTCGTGGGGACGGCAAGACTTGTGCAGCAGACCCTTCACCATCTATCACCATAGTTACCCAGTGCCCAGTCAGCGACATGTAACGTCCCTGTCCATGCTTACTGGTCCAAGTATCGGTGGTGAAATGCACCCGTTGACACACAGAGTTTCTCAAGGAAGCGGTGATGTTGTGTGCGACATGCTGGTGTAGCGCGGGCACACCTTTCTTAGAGAAGTAGTGGCGACTAGGCATCTGGTACTGGGGCACAGCGACAGACATAAGGTCTCTAAAATCCTGTGTGTCCACTAGGCGGAAAGGCAGCATTTCGGTAGCCAAGAGCTTACAGAGGGATAGAGTCAACCTCTTAGCTTTGTCATGGGTCGCAAGAAGTGGCCTTTTATTTGACCACATCTGAGGGACAGAGATCTGGCTGCTGTGTGTAGACGGTGTTGAGTAGGGTGTCCCTGGAAAAATGCAGGTTTGTGAGGAAAGTGCAGGCGGAGTCATGATGTTGCCTTCATCCAACGTTGGTGCTATCGATGTCTGAGAGAGCTGTACACACTCACTTGTTTCCCCTTCCAAACCAACTGACGACCTACCAAGCAAACTGCCTGTTGCGGTTACAGTGGTGGAAGTTGTGGGTGGAAAACCAGGTGTGACAGCTGTCCCCACAGTCCTAGAAGATGACGAGCGCGCGGATGCACTGGAAGGGGCAGGCGGTGGATGGTTCGCTCCGCTAGGCCGCATTGCAGCACGGTGAGCTTCCCACCGGGCCATATGATATTTATTCATGTGACGATTCATGGAAGAAGTTGTCAAACTGCTGAGGTTTTGACCTCTACTATGAGAACCATGACAAATTTTACAGATCACATAATTTGGGCGATCTTTTTCTATGTCAAAAAAGGACCAGGCTAGGCAAGGCTTAGAGGCCATGCGACCTGTTGATCCACCCCGAATAATGCTCAGAGGCAGAGTGGTGGCTGAGGATGCAGTTGTAGACGTGCTACCAGTACTCCGACTGTGTCCAGGAAGGCGCAAGGTAACTTCGTCATCAGTTGCATCCTCCTCCACCACCTCTGTTGACCTCCTCGAGTGCCTAACTGTGGGTTGACAGTAGGTGGGATCTAGAACTTCATCATCAATTGTTGTGTTTGCACTCCCCTCCCCCTCAGACCGAGCCTCTTCTTGCCCTGACCGAATATTTAAGTTGTCATCCCAATCGGGTATCTGCGTCTCATCTTCATCAGTATGTTCCTCATTGTCTATAACCACAGGTGTTACAGTTTGTGACAAAGGGTCAACATTATGCTCCGAAACTTGGTCCTCACGGCCTGAATCAGAGTCACAAAGGTTCTGGGCATCACTGCAGACCATTTCCTGTTCTGTACTCACTGTAGCTTGGGAGCAGACCTCTGATTCCCAGGCTATAGTGTGACTGAACAGCTCTGCAGACTCAGCCATCTCAGTTCCACCATACTGTGCAGGGCTGATGGAGACTTCAGAGCTGGGAGAAAGCAAGTTTGATTGGGATGACAACTCAGAGGACTGGTGTTTTTTGGATGCGGTACTTGAAGTGGCTGAGAGGGCACTTGTTGGACCACTTGAGATCCATTCAAGCATTTTCCTTTTTTGGCCATCATCTACCTTTGTTCCTGTTGTTCGTGTCCGTAAAAAAGGGAGCACATCGGATTGTCCACGGTAAGTAGTAGACATCTTACTTTTGCTGGTAGATGGTCTATCTTCAGCAGATGATAATGGAGCTTTGCCACCTTCCCCACGGACAAAACCTTTTTTGCCTTTTCCACCACGCCTCTTCCCCTTTCCACCAGCATCTGTCATTTTGCCACTCATGTTGATTGCGACAAGATTGTGCACTGAAAATGTGGTAGTAAAAATTGAGAGGTGGTGTAGATTGCAGTGGTGGTCTAGCTTTATTAACAGCAGAATAATAAAGAATAAATATCCCTGACAATGCAACTACAGCCCTTAAACTGGGCAGTAAAAATACTAGTATAATGGCTTAGTTATAATGAGTTGGAGTGTGCAATGCAGGCAGACGCGCTCTGCAAATGTCTTTGCACTAGTGTGACTATAGCAAAGTCCAATAGCCACGTATAGGATGCCACTAGATACACTGAGTGTTTGCTAGTATAATGGCTTAGTTATAATGAGTTGGAGTGTGCAATGCAGGCAGACGCGCTCTGCAAATGTCTTTGCACTAGTGTGACTATAGCAAAGTCCAATAGCCACATATAGGATGCCACTAGGTACACTGAGTGTTTGCTAGTATAATGGCTTAGTTATAATGAGTTGGAGTGTGCAATGCAGGCAGACGCGCTCTGCAAATGTCTTTGCACTAGTGTGACTATAGCAAAGTCCAATAGCCACGTATAGGATGCCACTAGGTACACTGAGTGTTTGCTAGTATAATGGCTTAGTTATCATGAGTTGGAGTGTGCAATGCAGGCAGACGCGCTCTGCAAATGTCTTTGCACTAGTGTGACTATAGCAAAGTCCAATAGCCACGTATAGGATGCCACTAGGTACACTGAGTGTTTGCTAGTATAATGGCTTAGTTATCATGAGTTGGAGTGTGCAATGCAGGCAGACGCGCTCTGCAAATGTCTTTGCACTAGTGTGACTTTAGCAAAGTCCAATAGCCACGTATAGGATGCCACTAGGTACACTGAGTGTTTGCTAGTATAATGGCTTAGTTATCATGAGTTGGAGTGTGCAATGCAGGTAGAGGTGCTGCAAATGTCTTTGCACTAGTGTGACTATAGCAAAGTCCAATAGCCACGTATAGGATGCCACTAGGTACACTGAGTGTTTGCTAGTATAATGGCTTAGTTATCATGAGTTGGAGTGTGCAATGCAGGTAGAGGTGCTGCAAATGTCTTTGCACTAGTGTGACTATAGCAAAGTCCAATAGCCATGTATAGGATGCCACTAGGTACACTGAGTGTTTGCTAGTATAATGGCTTAGTTATAATGAGTTGGAGTGTGCAATGCAGGCAGACGCGCTCTGCAAATGTCTTTGCACTAGTGTGACTATAGCAAAGTCCAATAGCCACGTATAGGATGCCACTAGGTACACTGAGTGTTTGCTAGTATAATGGCTTAGTTATAATGAGTTGGAGTGTGCAATGCAGGTAGAGGTGCTGCAAATGTCTTTGCACTAGTGTGACTATAGCAAAGTCCAATAGCCACGTATAGGATGCCACTAGGTACACTGAGTGTTTGCTAGTATAATGGCTTAGTTATAATGAGTTGGAGTGTGCAATGCAGGCAGACGTGCTCTGCAAATGTCTTTGCACTAGTGTGACTATAGCAAAGTCCAATAGCCACGTATAGGATGCCACTAGGTACACTGAGTGTTTGCTAGTATAATGGCTTAGTTATCATGAGTTGGAGTGTGCAGAGGACAGGAGGGTACAGTGCCAGGATTTTGGGGCTCTGGGTAGAGGAATGGAAGCCTGCCTTTCTATCCCTCCTAATAGGGAAATGCAGGGAGGAAATCCCTGACCTTGGCTACACAGACGCTGGCGCTGTTTTCAGGACCTGTCACCTTAACTCTGACCCTGCCGGTTTGAGCCCTTAAAAGGACTGCTAGAAAGTGCTATCCCTATGCTGTCCAGCGCTGTGTATGGAGCGCATACAGCTGTATCAGCGATAGGACTCAAGACGGAGCTGCGACAGTGATGTCTGACACCAAGGACGCAGAAGAGATAATGGCGTCCTGGAGGAAAATGTCCGGTTTTATAATGCAGGGACATGTGACATGGACATCCTATCACACATTCCGTTGCTTCTCTGGCTAAAAGTCCACTTAGCTGTGTGTGTGTCTGGGATTGGCTGACATGCTGGCCCGCCCCACAAGACGCGCGCGCTTAGGGAAGGAAGACAAGAAAAAAAAAAAAAAAATGGCGATCGCCATTATAGAAACAGCAGTGATCTGAAGGCGCTGTTCACGCACACTATACACTGAAATGTCATAATAGTGTGATTCACAGAGTGACTTACACTATTACAGCAGAAACCAAGCTAGGATTTAGCTGGTTTTTTGCTGCTAGAACCGTTCTCGAACATTTCTAGAACTATCGAGCTTTTGCAAAAAGCTTGAGTTCTAGTTCGATCTAGAACATGCCCCAAAATCACTCGAGCCTAGAACTGGAGAACCACGAAACCACGAACCGCGCTCAACTCTAGTGCGGACATAGCCTAACTGACACTTGATTGAATCCATGCTCTCCAGGTTTCCAGGGCTAGAGTAAATAAAGTAGCCTGACCACAGCCAAGCCACCACCATGCTTCACAGGAGGCAGGGTGTTCTTTTCTGTGTATGTTTCATTACTTATCTTTATTGCAGGTCTTTTACAGTCACTCGAGCACAGCCAGTGTTCCTTTTAACTTTCAACTTGCAAACTCAGCTTCCTATTGTATCTCTAGGAGCATCTGTGTAAGCATCATCCAGTCTGTGCTGATAGTGAAACAGAGGTGGGAAGAGGGAAAACATAGGGGTAGTAATGGGAAACAGGCCATCCTGCTGTAAGTGAGGGAGGGGTGAGAGGAGGGGCAATGCTGCTGTCAGTGGGGATGAGAGGAGGACAATGCCGCTGTAAGTGGGGGAAAGGTGAAGGGAGGGGCAATGCTGCTGTCAGTGGGGATGAGAGGAGGAGCAATGCCACTGTAAGTGGGGGAAAGGTGGGAGGAGGGGCAATGCTGCTGTCAGTGGGGGAGGGGTGAGAGAAGGGGCAATGCTGCTTTAAGTGGGGGAAAGGTGGGAGGAGGGGCAATGCCGCTGTAAGTGAGGATGGGGCACAATACTGTCAGACTGGAGATGTAAGAAGGCGGAAGGAAATGGTGCTGCTTTTGGGGAGAGTTTTTAATGTTAGTGTTTGGGGTTGAATCAGTTTAAGTGAATTGGTTTAAAATTAGCAATGAGCAAAAGATATCTGGTCAGGAAATTCTGCAGTCATCACAAGATGCGTCACAGCATTCTGACACTGATGGAGATAAAAAGGAACAACTCCACTGAGAGGAGACATAGCATAGCCAGTGTAATATAGAAATACAGCTTTAATAGATGTACTGTATATTAGGAGATTTCTTCAATTTTTTTTGTAAAGTGCTACTAATTATACATATCTTTAGACTTCAAAAAGTGCACATTACTCTTAAAGAACTTGCATGCGTAATCCTTATAAGCTCCACTTCTTGGGGTGTCTAAGGGAAGCCATAACGATAAATCTGTTTCTTAGTAATAAATGCAGTTTAATTGCCTCTATAGTGAGTGAGTTTCCAGCTGTGAAAGGGTTAATACTTGGGGCCTGCATCAGTAATAGGCCCCTGTAGTAACCATGACCACTGTTATGAGGTCATAAATATATGTCATAAAGAAGATTCCATAAAAGAAGGCTGCGCTGCCATGATCAGTGCCATTACTGATGCGCCTGAGGACGTTGAGATTGACCACCCCACGTAATGTGCCCACCTTGGTGTAATTTGGAGGTTCTAGCAGGTAAAGGGGTTGTCTGATTTAGACACCCCCAGGGTATATGAAGGTAATAGAGGGGGGTCCCCGGGACAGGATCCCCTTCTGTTACCCTCTACAAAGAGCAGCTCTCCTTTGGGAGTTTATGGACGGACCTATGACTTTAATGGGTGCCGTGGGGGGAGGGGGGATTTAATTGATTAGCAGTTTATCTGTAACTAACAATTTTTTTACCCAAGTGTCCATCTTCTTGAGAGGCGGACCTGGATCTGTAAGGGAGAAATGCTTCATCCATCTGGGTAATTGGATCAACCAAATTAATTCCATCAATCACTGTGGTGATAGATATCGCAGCCAGATCTCTCCACATCCAGTTTATCACATTTATAGTCTAGATTTATTATGTCGTTCTCTGTAAATTTAGTAAAATGTACAAATTGTAAAACTGCTGTTACATCTGTTATATATCGGCACTAACTCTCTAAGCCCAAGGGAAGGGCAATCCTCCAGCCATGGTTCTCTAGAGGTTTCCTCCACAGGGGGTTTTTCCTCTCCTGAGTGCTGGGGGGTGACTCTCCGTGAGTCGGTGGTGTGCCATTTTTGATGTCATGTAAATTTAAATAAAGTTGAGAACGTTTGACACCTAATTGCAATGCTTTGTGTATTTATTTTGCATTCCTCTGTGTGATTCATTGTGTTTGGGAGTCGGGGTCCATCAGATATCACAATGTCATTTGGTTGCACACCTGCCGGTCACACAGGACCCTCACCTACACAGGACCCTCACCTACACAGGACCCTCACCTACACAGGACCCTCACCTACACAGGACCCTCACCTACACAGGACCCTCACCTACTCAGTGATTGCTCCAGGAGTTGTCCCTGCTCTGATGATGAAGATGGAGAAGAGACAAGAATTACAACACAACTGTACACTCGTGCTCAAAATAAGAATTGATATTACAATGGTATTACAAGCAGCTTACTTGGTATTAACATAAAACCTCATTCACACACTGAGTATTTCGCTCATCATTTTACATCTGTAGTTGGAAGGTAAAAGCTGGTATGGAGGAAACACAGAAAAAATATAACACACACTTTCACCTTGCCTTGCTGGTCCTGGTGCCTACTGTGTATTACTGATGCAAAATATTGTGTCCATATAATCAAGACCAGCGTTGTTCACTCCGGCCTTGATGAGGGGGCGTGCTGGAGTCAGACCCTTCTTCATGAATCTGAAGTGTCTGGCAAATGGCATGCACCTCTATGTGCTGCGCCAGAAATCTCTACTCAGGTACTGGAATGAAATGTCTTGTGTACAGAACGCGGCACATTGTCATGAATTAGATGAGCTGTGTCATCCCGTTGCATCCCCATCCAGCTCTGTTCAGTTTGTGGAGCTGGGAAAACATGGCATGAAAATGATAAGGGTCAAATTACTCCTGTTTTTTTCTGATAGATCTACAGTCATGGCTGAAAGTGTAAGTACCCTTTAAAATTGCTCCAGAAAATTAAGTATTGCTTCCAGAAAATTTCCTATAAACATGTTTACTTCATTTGTGTGTATTAAAACATTAAAAAAAAATCTGAAGAAAAAAGGCACATTGGACATAATTTCACACAACCCCAAATATAGGCCAGATAAAAGTGGTGGCACCTTTCCAAAATTGTAGGTAAACAACTTTGTTCCCAGCATGTGATTCTCATTCACACTCGCCTGTGGCAAGTAACAGGTATGGGGCAATTTCAAAATTACACCTGAAACCAGATAAAAAGGGGAGAAGTTGACACAATCTGCATTGTGTGGCTGTGTTTGCTACACTAAGCATGGAAAACAGAAAGAGAAAGAACTCTGAAGACTTGAGACCCAAAATTGATGAAAAATATCAACAATTGCAAGGTTGTTTTGCTGGGTCTGACAGAGTTCTTTGTGTGCAAGGCATCATGAAGTGTATATCACTTCAATTAATAAGGTATGGGAAAAAGCTTCATTATTCTAAACATATAATTCCCATTAACATGATTATTTATTAGTATTGTTTAAAATCCACGAAAATATCAACTGAAAAGAATAACCAATACAACAGAAATCTAATACAGTCGGCACAATATAAAACATGTAGACAAGATATAAGAAACTGGAAATATTGCACGCCTACATATCCCTAAAAAACTCACCCTTCCTATCAGCGGGGAAACTCTAAATGTATTTGGTACCCCTATTCAACTGTGGCTAACCCTCCCTGACACACACCTTATAGGAAGTTCAGGAATGGGTAAGCAATATATGGTCCAAAATAGTGAATTATGTCCCAAGAATCTATTAGAAGCTGTATGTTTACTTAGCTTCTTAGCTCATTAGATGTTGGTATCCAATAGAAGCCTGAGACCTGATGATGGTCTCTGGATATGAGAAGAGGATCCATCCTAGGATATCATATATTCGGACCAGGTGCAGAGTTGCTTCCTTCAGGTAGAAAAAATCCTCAACATGTTTCTCCAATTCGGTTCATCAGGAGGCTCTATTACATATATGGGTACATGCCCATGATCAGTGATTGCAGCGTTTTGGATGCAGCGTATTTTCACTACGTCTAAAACGCTGCATTGTACAGTACAAGCACAGTGAATGAGATTTATAGAAATCCCATGGCCACTGTGTATGTGTATGGCCTGCAGCATAAACTGACCGGTGGTGTGGCTTTCCAAGCCAGAAGCATGTCCGAACCCTGATCGTGGGCACGGGCAGTTGCGTTCTCTGCCAGAAGCTCAGCTTAATTGGTAGCAGGCCTTCGGTTGTCACAGACAAGGCCGGTGCCTGCACCACCCCTGGCTGTTTAACTCACTAAATGCTGTGATCAATTGTGATTGCAGCATATAGAACGATAGAGTGGCACCTCCACAACGTAATTGCACGCTGCCGACCATAGTAATGGCAACTGGATGTCAAATAATGACCTCCTTGTCTACTAGCTATGGTAGCCTGTTAGACCATTCCAGGGTCAAGGTCTAAAAGGTGTTCTCTGCTAGTGTCCATGTCGCGGGCGGAGGAGGGGACGCCGCGCTCTCCCTACTGCTCGGGTCCGGCTGCCTCTGCTGCTCGGTGGCTCGAGTGATGGGCCGGATCCCGGGGACTCGAGCGGCGCTCCTCGCCTGTGAGTGAAAGGGGATTGGGTTTTTGGGATAGTTTATTGTCCGTGACGCCACCCACGGTTGTGGTGATTTGTTAACACCACCGCTGCTCTGTATGGGGAGCTGGGAGTGATGGTATGGAGTAGCCAGTTGTTGATGTGCCCCTCCGTGGGTAGGGGTTGTGGTGCTCCCGGGGCCCAGTGTTGGGGTTGGTATGGTGGACAGGCGGGTATGGGGCCTGTGGAGGTGCAGGGGCGCAGGGGCAGCGCTGTGCCGCACGGCACGGAGGTACTCACTCAGCCAGTAAACACGACACAGTTCTCGGTAAACAAACGGCTGGTTGGACGGGTCCCTCGGACGGTTACGGTGCTGCGGTTCCCTGCAGTTAGCGGTGACGGTCTCTTCCCTGCACCTATGTAAAGTCTCTTTGGTAGCGATGGGTTCCCACCGGTTACCCGCTCCTCGGCTTCAATCTGGGCCGAAGGAGCCCTACTTTGCCCGCAGGCGCTGGCCCTGGGAAACTGGTGCCTTTGCGGTGGCGGTGTCTCCCCTTCACGGTCGGACTGTTGCCTTCAATCGGGACTTGGTTATTAGGAGACAGAGGTCCCCTTCACTGACGGATTTGGCAAATTATGGCGACTCCTAGCCTTGCCGGGATCCGAAAGGCCCCTGCCCTGGTGCTGACTGTTCTTCGTATACTGCTCCGGTACCGCCGGGTCTCCACCCATCCGCGGTCCTTCCAGCAACCTCCAACCAGTCCCCCTGCAGACTATCACCGCCGTCTGCTGACCTTGCTGGCACAGTCCGGGGCACACACCCGGACCAACTTCAGGCTTTCTTAACTGTTCCTTTCTTTTCCCTTCAGCTTCTCTCCTTTGCTCCTCTACCACTTCACTTCCTTCTACTCCACTTCCTAAACTGCACTGCCTGGTTCCTCCCGCCTCCAGGGCTGTGAACTCCTCGATGGGCGGAGCTAACCGCCTGGCCCACCCCCTGGTGTGGACATCAGCCCCTGGAGGAAGGCAACAAGGATTTTGGGTTAGCTAGATGTTCCTGCAGGGAATGTGGGGGTGCATGTGATGTTGTGACCTGTGACCCCTGGCTTGCCCAGGGCGTCACATCCACCTGACAGCTCTAATGCATTGCAGTACATTTTTATTGCAATTCATTAGAAGTGATCAGAGAAATAAAAGTTGAAGTATGAGTGAGGGACTAAGTAAAAAAAAAGTAAAATAAATAGTTCACCTATTAAGTAGAAATATACAGGAAAAACACAATAAATAAAATTGTAAAATAAAATTACTCCAATAAATACACATATTTATGTAAAAATAAAAAAAATACACATATTTGGTATTGTTGCTTCCAGAATCTATAAGATGGTGTCACGCTCCCAGGGTCCTCTGCTCCGCTCCCCGGCTCACCTGCCACGCTCCCCGCTCTCCAGCCTCCAGTCCCAGCGCTTCCCAGGCCCCCTTGTCCCCGCTCCCGGCGCCCGTCGGCTTCCCAGTCCATGGCCGGCTCTGCTGCGTCCTCCTCTCAGCTTCCTGTGTTGGCTTCTGGCACCCGGGCCGCGCGCATGCGCATTAGGGCGCGCGCGCGGTCACTGACCCTTTATTAAAGGGCCAGTGTCCACGAACAGGAAATGATGCACACAGGTACAGGGTATATAGGGGGTCAATGTCCAAGGGAGCGGGGCCTGTTCTTCGTGTTTTCCCAAGCTAGGAGTCAGGTCTCCTTGTGTTCTGTGAGATACTTACCTCTCTGTCTTCTAGAGCCGATCCTGCATCGCCATCCGGTCCTGCTGTGTCTCGAACCCCGAACGCTGCCCATCTGCCATCCTGACAGTCCGCACCATCTCGGTTCCCTGCGGTGACCCGTCATCTCGCTCCAACGGTTCCGGACCCCGCCTGACATCATCACGGCTTCCGAACCTGAGCTCCGTCACCCGGACCACCATCAGTGACCTCGTGGTCCCAGGGACTTCTCCATTGTCTTCCAGTGCACGGACTGTTCTGCTACCTAAAGTGCTCCGGCTACCGGACTCCTTTCCCTCATCGGGGAGTTCGGCCCAGTGGATCCACCTCCCGGGTCTGCCCGTCCATCTGGCCCTAACAGTAAGAACAGGCCATGGATCCCGCCGAAGCACTAGCGGCCTTGCAAGAGGAACTCCAACGCCAGCGTGAAGTCCAGACCCGCATGCTGAACTTTATGACTTCCGTGGACGCCCGCTTGAATACGCTACAAGCCTCGGTTACATCTTCAGCGTCCCGGGCCTCCACTAGTCAATCCACGGCCCCCGCTCCCGTGGCAGCCTCCTCGGATGCTTCCAGACTGCGTTTGGCCTCACCACCCCGGTACGCCGGAGATCCCAAGGCCTGCAGGGGGTTTATAAACCAATGCTCCCTCCATTTCACGCAGCTGCCACATTTGTTTGCCTCCGACCAAGCCAAGGTCGCCTTCATCATGTCACACCTAGAGGGCGAGGCACTGGCGTGGATGAACCCCTTGTGGGAGAAGGAAGACCCTATGACCAAGAACCTCCAGGACTTCCTACAGGCCTTTCGCAGCACCTTTGACGAACCCGGACGCGCCTCCGCGTCTGCTTCATCTCTTCTCCGGTTACGTCAGGGAACTCTGACGGTGGGTCAATACGCCATCCATTTCCGCACCTTGGCTTCAGAACTCGGGTGGAATAACGAGGCTCTAACCGCCGCCTTCTGGGAAGGACTCTCGGGTCGAATCAAGGATGAGCTGGCTGGACGTGACGTACCGTCCACCCTGGACGCCCTGATTACCCTAGCGACTCGAGTGGACATACGCTTCCAGGAGCGGTCCAAAGAGGTGTCCCGTGAGAGACGCCCGGTACGGCATTCCTCTCCTCCACAGAAGCCCACCGTACTCCAGTCAACGGCCTCAGGCGTCTCCGTCCATGAGCCCATGCAGATCGACCGTGTGCGACAGTCGGAACAACGTCGAGCAGAGCGGCTCGCCAAGGGTCTCTGCTTCTACTGCGGAGAAAGCACACACCTGCTACGCGCCTGTCCTGAGAGGCCGGGAAACTCCAAAGCCTAGGGTTGGTAGGAGAGGCCACCCTAGGTGCTGGGACTCTCTCAGACCCGGTTACATGGACTGTGCAAGTGACAACGGGAGAGACGCGGTTTACGGCTGAGGCGTACCTCGATTCTGGGGCAGCAGGCAATTTCATCCAGCAGGCCACGGTGGACAAGTACCAGGTGCCTGTTACTCCACTCGCCAAACCTCTTGTGATTGCCTCTGTGGATGGGAGACCCCTCTCTGACACCATCTCCTGGATCACCAAGCCGCTTGAACTGCGTATCGGTGCTCTGCACACCGAGAACATCGCTCTCTACGTCCTCCCACATATGTCACATCAAATCCTGCTGGGTCTTCCCTGGTTGCGGACACACGAGCCTTCAGTCAGCTGGGGCACTGGCGATATCACTCGATGGGGGTCTTCTTGCCATGAGAAGTGTCTGAAGACCATACAACCTATCCGGCGACCTCCGGTTCCCGAGTCCCTACCGGGACTGCCTTCAGCCTATTGGTCCTTCGTGGACGTCTTTGATAAGAAGGAGTCCGAAGTACTTCCGCCACATCGTCCTTACGATTGTGCCATTGACCTGCTCCCGGGAACTACACCACCTCGAGGACGGATATATCCACTGTCTCCAGCCGAAACAAGGGCCATGTCTACGTACATCACAGAGAGCCTGGCTAAGGGATTCATTCGGAGATCCTCCTCTCCTGCTGGAGCAGGCTTCTTCTTCGTAAAGAAGAAAGAGGGCGACCTACGCCCATGTATAGACTACCGGGGATTGAACCTAATCACCGTAAAGAACAAGTACCCCCTGCCGCTCATCCCCGAATTGTTTGATCGGCTCAGAGGAGCTCGTGTGTTCACCAAGTTGGATCTTCGGGGTGCCTACAACCTGGTCCGGATTCGCTCAGGGGATGAATGGAAGACCGCGTTCAACACTCGCGATGGGCATTATGAATACAGCGTGATGCCCTTCGGCCTGTGTAACGCACCAGCAGTCTTCCAAGAATTAGTGAACGATGTGTTCCGGGACCTTCTCTACGTTTGTGTGGTGGTATATCTGGATGACATCCTTGTCTTCTCTCCGGACCTCCAGACCCACCGAGAGAACGTGCAACTGGTCCTACAAAGACTGAGAGAGAATCGTCTGTACGCCAAGTACGAGAAGTGTGTCTTCGAACAGTCTTCTCTCCCCTTCCTGGGGTACCTCATCACCGACACCGGACTGCAGATGGATCCAAAGAAGGTCTCTTCCGTTCTCAACTGGCCTCCCCTTTCTGGACTGAAGGCAATCCAGTGCTTTCTGGGATTCGCCAACTATTACCGCCAGTTCATTCCTCACTTCTCGGCTCTGACTGCTCCTCTCTCCGCCTTGACCAAGAAGGGGGCTAATCCAAAGGACTGGTCACCTGCGGCCGACGCCGCGTTTGGCTCTCTAAAGCGAGCCTTTGCCTCCTCTCCTGTACTCCACCGTCCAGAGTTAAACCGCCAGTTCACCTTGGAGGTGGATGCCTCCTCCTCGGGAGCCGGAGCAGTACTCATGCAGAAGTCCTCCTCCGGGAAGATGGTGACTTGCGGTTTCTTCTCCAAGAGCTTCTCCGCGCCTGAACGCAATTACACCATCGGTGACCGAGAGCTATTGGCGGTCAAACTGGCTCTGGAAGAATGGCGCTATCTTCTGGAAGGAGCAGTGTACCCCGTCATTATTTACACGGACCACAAAAACCTGGAATACCTGCGGACTGCTCAGCGACTGAACCCACGGCAAGCCAGGTGGTCCTTGTTCTTTGCCCGGTTCGACTTACAGCTTCATTTCCGACCCGCGAACAAGAATGTACGCGCTGATGCCTTGTCTAGGTCTTTCATGCCCATGGAGCAGGAGGAAGAGACATCCCAACCCATCATCTGTCCAAGTAAGATTATTCCAGTGGCTCCTGTCACCCTGGCCCAGATACCGCCTGGGAAGACCTATGTCTCTGAGACTGACAGGCAAAAAGTGTTACACTGGGGCCATGCCTCGAAAACAGCCGGTCATGCAGGTCAGAAGAAAACATGGACTGCAATTGTGCGTCATTACTGGTGGCCATCTCTTCGCACGGACGTCGCCTCTTTTGTCTCTGCCTGCTCCTCCTGTGCCAGGAACAAGACTCCCAAACACCTGCCATATGGCCGTCTTCTGCCTCTGCCCATACCCTCAGTTCCCTGGCAACACATAGCGATGGACTTTATTACGGACTTGCCATTGTCCTCCGGACACACAGTCATATGGGTCGTGGTGGATCGGTTCTCTAAAATGGCCCATTTCGTTCCTATGGCTGGACTGCCCTCTGCCCAGGAACTCGCGGACGCTTATATACATCACATCTTCCGCTTGCATGGCTTTCCATCACACATCGTGTCCGATAGAGGAACTCAGTTCACCTCCCGCTTCTGGAGGGCTCTCTGTAAACATCTGGGAGTGACTTTGGACTTTTCTTCGGCCTACCATCCTCAGTCGAACGGCCAAGTGGAACGGGTCAATCAGATATTGACCTCTTTCTTACGTCACTACGTCAACGCCCATCATGACGATTGGTCCACGCTTCTTCCTTGGGCTGAATTCTCCCATAATCACCACGTCAGTGAGTCCTCCTCCAGTTCTCCCTTCCATGTCGTCTACGGACTTCAGCCGTCTGTCCCGTTGCCGGTATCCTCTTCCTCGGACATCCCTGCTGCTGATGCAGTGCTCCGTGACTTTGCTACCATTTGGGACTCAGTTAAGGCGTCCCTTGCACGTGCATCCCTGCGGATGAAGAGACACGCGGACAAGAGACGTCTGGATCCTCCGTGTTTCTCTCCGGGAGATCTCGTCTGGCTTGCTTCCAAGTACATCCGACTGAAGATACCATCCTACAAGCTGGGACCTCGCTACATCGGACCGTTTAAAGTCCTCGGCAAGATCAATGAGGTCTCCTACAAACTGCAGCTCCCGGCCACGATGAGGATACCCAACTCCTTCCACGTCTCTCTGCTCAAGCCGGTTGTCCTTGGTCCCTTCTCCGCTGCCGCCAGTCCGGCTCCTCCCCCTATTGCTGAGGACGACATCTATGCGGTAAGGGATATCGTGGCCATGAAGACCGTACGAGGTCGACAGTTCTTCTTGGTGGACTGGGAAGGGTATGGTCCTGAGGATAGGTCCTGGGAGCCCAGGGAGAACGTGGGCACTCCTCTGATCCGTGCCTTCCTGTCCCGGTTGCGGGGAGGGGGGCGTGGGGGGGGGGTACTGTCACGCTCCCCGGGTCCTCTGCTCCGCTCCCCAGCTCACCTGCCACGCTCCCCGCTCTCCAGCCTCCAGTCCCAGCGCTTCCCAGGCCCCCTGGTCCCCGCTCCCGGCGCCCGTCGGCTTCCCAGTCCATGGCCGGCTCTGCTGCGTCCTCCTCTCAGCTTCCTGTGTTGGCTTCTGGCACCCGGGCCGCGCGCATGCGCATTAGGGCGCGCGCGCGGTCACTGACCCTTTCTTAAAGGGCCAGTGTCCACGAACAGGAAATGATGCACACAGGTACAGGGTATATAGGGGGTCAGTGTCCAAGGGAGCGGGGCCTGTTCTTCGTGTTTTCCCAAGCTAGGAGTCAGGTCTCCTTGTGTTCTGTGAGATACTTACCTCTCTGTCTTCTAGAGCCGATCCTGCATCGCCATCCGGTCCTGCTGTGTCTCGAACCCCGAACGCTGCCCATCTGCCATCCTGACAGTCCGCACCATCTCGGTTCCCTGCGGTGACCCGTCATCTCGCTCCAACGGTTCCGGACCCCGCCTGACATCATCACGGCTTCCGAACCTGAGCTCCGTCACCCGGACCACCATCAGTGACCTCGTGGTCCCAGGGACTTCTCCATTGTCTTCCAGTGCACGGACTGTTCTGCTACCTAAAGTGCTCCGGCTACCGGACTCCTTTTCCTCATCGGGGAGTTCGGCCCAGTGGATCCACCTCCCGGGTCTGCCCATCCATCTGGCCCTAACAGATGGTCACATTATTTAACCCAGAGGCGTATCTAGGGGGTGGCTGGCAGGGCGTGTGTCCCGGGCACAGTGGCAGGGGGGGCGCTGTCGGGCCTGCTGATGCAGAATTCTGAGTCTCCCAGGCGGCCAGGGACGGCGTCATCACCTGTCAGCAAGGGCGGTAATGGATGCTGCTGCCCCCGAACCGAGTTCCGGGGACCGCAGCGCTGATGCCAGTGACTCGCCCACCCCAGGGCTATGGGACACCCAGTGCCGGGCTGGACTAGTCCGGTGGTAGTCAGTGGTGGCTGGGCCCGGCTCCGTGGCCCTGGTGGGTGTCAGTTGAATATGTGGCTGATGACTTTAAGTTTGTATTCGTGACGCCACCTGTGGTCTGCGGCTATTAAGCCGCCGCTGCTGTGTGAGGCCACCGGGATGATGTTATAGCAGCAATGGTGGTACTGCTCCCCACAGGTGGAGCAATGCCCGGGGCACAGTTGGTGCTTGTGGAAGTCTATGGTGTTGTGTGACTAACACGGTGCAGGGCCGACAAGCAATGAAAGAAACAGGCACAAACAGTAGTCTCTTTACCTTCTCCTCTTTTACTCGGCAGAAACTTAGTCCAGGGAGACCGTCACAGATGGTAAAGATGGTCCGGCCGGCCTGGAAGTGCCTGGGGTGATCTTTGGCCAGTTGAGTATGAGGCCTACTCCTTAATCTTTCTCTGCTGTTTTAGGACACTGCACTTTGGGTTTGCAATTGCCCTCTTGCTGCTGGGACTTGTTGTTCGTCCCCTTTTCTGTGTGGTAGACTGCGCAGGCCCTCTCTGGTGCTTCTCTGCTGAAGTCCACACCGGGCCCTTGGAATGCAGCTGTACCTTCAGATTACTTCTGGGCCAGGGGCTTGCAGCTCTCCTGCCCTCCGGATTCAGCAACCAGGGATGGATTTTATGCCCTGGCAACTACAGACTCCGATGTCCGAGTCTCTGCTGTGCCTCACTGCTCCCCTTGCTTCACTGGGCCAAGCTATCCCAGCTCTAGGCCCCAGTTTCACAAGGCAGCACTACTCTGCGTCTGCACTCTTTCACTCCTGTGTCCAGACTAACCACTACTTCCTCCCTTCAGCCAGACTTAAGGAATGCTCCCTGAAGTTCCAGGTTCAGAGCTCCCTCTGCTGGCCGGAGGGAGAACTGTGTTGGGTGTTAACTTACTGGCCAATAGATCTCCCAATTACCTCCAGGCTCAGCATTAACCCTTTGGGAGGGCAATGCTGTTGTGGCGAGCAGGTCCTGGGGCGCCACAAGGCGCAAATACTTTAACGTTACAGACTTAAACATTACTATAAGAGTCCAGTGTGGCTCCCTGCCGGGTGTCCATTACACTGCTCCATGGGGGACCCGCCGCGATCAAACCCCCAACGTAGGCTCTGGGCGTGCGTCAGAGCATTGATGACCCCACTCTATGCACGCCGGACGGGTTTTTCTTCAGGGGTGTTGAACACACTGGTGCTAACTATGAACAATTTAGGTGTTGGCCACCCATAGTCCAGTGGCCCAATTGTCCATTTTCGCAATCAAAGAAAAAGAAAAACATTTTGTACACAACCTTACAGACATTTTGCATAACTATGTACATTCTAATAAATACTCCTTCTTTTTCCCTTATACAGTTGACTCTCTATACCTTGGAGGGGGTTGTCCCCGAGTGCTGCGTTGGGACCTGCGTAGCTCTGGTGTTTGCCCCTGACTACGTGGTGCGTCTTCTACCTCAGCACTACAGGTGGGCCTAACCCCGATAGGTAAGCGTGATGGTTGCCTATGTGGTCTAAGAGTCGCCAAGGGTATGACAGGTTCACCACTGACAGGGGGTTGATCCTCCTGTTCCACTGCTGGCGTGTCATCTCGTGTTGGAGCGGACGGTTCTTTAGGTGGATCCGGAACCTTTTCTGTTTCTGGCTCGACCAACTGCGGAAACGTCAAAACTGGTACCACTATGGCATTGTTTATTCGGGTCCAAGTTTTGGGGAATTTTCCAAGGATGGTTTGAATCATCTCCCCTTCTTTCTCTTGACTTTGGGGACTTCCTTGTACTTCTTCCATTTCTCTTTGGATTCTGCACCGTTCAGGGCACGCTTTCAGGCGGTCTCGAGAAATTGCTTGATAGGTCTTGCCTTCATCCTTGCTTATGAGGCATACCTTACTATTGTCAAAGTTGGAGGGGATAATGGTGTAGGGCTCGTTTTCCCACTGATCATCCAATTTATGCGTCCTCCGCTTCTTCTTGAGGACTTGTTCTCCAGGTGCTAAGGGAGTTGCTGGGGCTGTTTGATTGTAATGCTGCTCTTGTCTCGTTCTTGCTTGAGACAGGCTCCTCTCTACGCACTCCTGGACCTTACGGTACCGCTGCTGCCGTTCTGTATCCCAATCCTCTATTTCTTGAACCGCCTCAGGCGACACAGTCCCCATCTCAAAGTCTACAGGCAACTTGCCAGGTCTGGCTCGCATCAGGTAAGCGGGGCTGCAGTTGGTCGAATTTACTGGGATATGGTTGTACAGGTCTACCAGATCTGGCAACTTCTCTGGCCATTGGTTCCTTTCTTCCAGCGGTAGGGTCTTCAGCATATCAATAACCACATGGTTCATTTTCTCGCACAGTCCATTGGTTTGGGGGTGGTACGGTGTGGTTCGGATTTTCTTACAGCCGTACATGTTACAGAACTCTTGGAACACTTCGGCCTCGAATGCAGGACCTTGATCAGTCAGTACCCTTTCCGGATAACCGTGAGGTCGACAAAAGGATGCCTGGAACGCTCTAGCTGCTGTTCTGGCTGTCTGGTCCTTCACAGGCACTACTACCAGAAAACGAGAGTAATGGTCCACAATGGTGAGGGCGTACACATAGCCTGACCGGCTTGGTGTTAACTTCACGTGGTCCAGGGCCACCAACTCCAGGGGCTGCTTCGTGACAATTGGCTGTAGGGGAGACCTTTGGCTGGCATCATCCTTCCGCCTCAGGTTACACGGGCCACAGTCTCGGCACCACTTCTCGATCATCTTTCTCATGTGCACCCAATAGAACCGATCACGGAGTAGGGCCTCCAACTTCTTCCACCCGAAGTGTCCTGCGTTATCATGATACGCTGCTAGGACCATTGGAGCATCCCTCTGCGGAACCACTATCTGCCAGACAAGTTCATTTGTTCGCCAGTTGACATATCTCTTGCAGAGCTTGCCTTGGTAGGTGAACAGTCGTCCCCTCTCCTTCCACAGCTGCTGGGCTTCCTCTGGAGCGTCTGGGCCAAGATGGGTCTCAGCTTGCGCTAGCTTCTCTTTGACCAATCGCACGGCCGGGTCACCGTTCTGTGTCTCTTCCCAATTATGGTGGAGTAATGGGTTGACCAAGACCTCGTGCTGGCTTGAGCGCTTCACTCCCACAGCATGCTCACACTGGGAAACACCTTGGTGATGGAAAGCCGGTAACTCTATCTCTTCGAGTTCATCCAGGTCTTCTCCAGACTCGGGTAAGTGAGGCATTCTGGACAGCGCATCAGCATTGTTATTCTTCTTGCCAGCCCGATACTTGATGGTAAAGTCAAAGTTAGACAGCCGGGCCATCCATCGCTGTTCCATCGCACCTAACTTGGCTGTTGCCAGGTGTGTCAACGGATTGTTGTCCGTGAAGATGGTGAACTTGGCCGATGCCAGATAGTGCTTGAAGCGTTCAGTCACTGCCCAAACAATAGCGAGGAACTCCAGCTTGAAGGAACTGTAGTTTTCTGGATTCCTTTCTGTGGGCCGAAGCTTCCTACTGGCGTACGCTATCACCCTCTCTCTGCCTCCCTGTACCTGGGACAGAACTGCTCCCAGTCCCACGTTGCTGGCGTCTGTATACAGTACAAACGGTTGGCTGTAGTCAGGGTAGGCCAGAATTTCTTCTCCCGTGAGAGCCCCTTTCAGCCGGACAAAGGATGTTTCTAGTTGGCTGCTCCATTCAAATGGAGGGCTCTGCTTCTTAGCCTGCTTTGGCTGGCCCACCAGGAGATCTTGAAGGGGCGCTGCTATCTTGGTGAAACCATCAATGAACCTTCGGTAGTAGCCCACCAGTCCAAGGAACTGCCGCACCTCCTTCACTGTGGTGGGTCTTGGCCAGTCCTTGATTACAGTGACTTTCTCCGGATCAGGTGCCACACCTTCTGCGCTGACCACATGACCCAGGTACTGTACCTTTGGCTTCAAGAGGGGACATTTGGACGGCTTGATCTTCAGGCCATATTTCGACAAGGACTCAAACACTTCTGCTAAGTGCTTCAGGTGGTCCTCATAAGTCTTGGAGTAGACTATGACGTCATCCAGGTACAACAGCACGGTTTCAAAGTTGTGGTGGCCCAAGCAGCACTCCATCAACCTTTGGAATGTCCCTGGGGCGTTGCAGAGCCCGAATGGCATACAATTGAACTCACAGAGGCCCATTGGTGTCGTGAATGCAGTCTTCTCCTTGTCCGCCTCTGCCACGGAAACCTGCCAATACCCACTGGTGAGATCCAAGGTGGAGAAATAGTTAGCTGACTTTAAGGCTGTTAGTGACTCCTCTATTCTGGGCAGTGGATAAGCATCTTTATGTGTAATGCGGTTAATTTGCCTGTAATCTACACACATTCTCATTGTACCATCTTTTTTCTTTACGAGCACTAGTGGAGCTGCCCAGGGGCTACAACTATCTCTGATAACCCCAGCCTCCTTCATTTCTTGTAACATTTCCTTGGCACACTGATACTGTGCGGGGGGTACAGGGCGGTATCTCTCTTTAATGGGATGATGATCACCCGTGGGGATTTGATGTTTAACCCCTTTCACCTGCCCAAAATCTAGGGGGTGTTTGCTGAAGACCCGCTCGTACTCCTGTACCACCCGGTAAACCCCATGCTTTTGGTGCGAGGGGGTGGAGTCGGTGCCTACATGTAATTTTTGGCACCAGTCTTCCAGCTGCCCCTTGGAGCCATTGTCTTCCGCCTGGTCGGACGGGATCAAGGGTTCCACTGCTTTAATGGTATTGTTGCTGACAGTGTACAGTTTTGCTACAGTGGCGTACCGGGGCAATTTGGCCTCCTCCTCCCCACAATTCAAGACACGGACGGGCACTCTCCCCTTGCGGACGTCCGCTACCCCTCTGGCTATCAGGACTCCAGGCCTACTGTCTGAATACACCGGTTCTACCAAGGCATGGTAATCCTGACCCTTGAGGCCGATTGCTGCCCGACACCATATCAACATTTCACTTCTTGGGGGTATTGCAATGGGGAGGGGGTCACTTACCCTCACACTGCCAATTTCTCCTCCGGCCAGCTCTACCTGCTGCCTCCTCATCAGGGCTCTGATCTCCCTCTGTAGGGCACGCTGCTGCCCGGAGCTGGCAGTTTCAGACGCCTGTTGCAACAAAATTATCACTTCGGCAATACAATTTTCTATCACATTTGTACCAATGGTTAGCAGTGGGTCAGATTCTTTGCGATCAATATCTACAATTATCATCCCCTGACATGGCAATTCCACCCGCCCCACTTTAATGGTTACTTCTTTGTACCCAATTTGAGGTAAGGGCTGACCATTACTGGCCACAATTGTTAAATCATCATCTGGGCCATGGTCAATGTCTGAATCAGCCCAATATCTTTTGTACAGTTTGTGGGGGATGGTTGTTACCTGGGACCCCGTATCCAGGAGGGCATTCAAAGGGATCCCATCCAGCACAATGGGAAGGACCGGTCGTCCTCCCACATACTTGCTGCGACTGGGGTTTGAGCCGGGCTTCCTTACACCTGGGGGTCGGCTCCTGGCCCCAGGCTCGGCCCATTTAAAGGACAGTGTCGTGCAATGTGGCCCGCCTGGCTGCAGCGGCGGCAGATCGGTTGTCCTGTTGAATCATACCGGTCTGTGTCTCTGCCTCGGGTCGGCGGAATCCTCCTCTGTCGCATCCATGGGACGTCATCTGGGCTGGAGGCCAACTCGATTTTTGCAGGCGAGGGGGTCATTTGTAGAGACTGCACGGTCTTGGCAAGGGCAGCCACAGTCTTGGTCAGCTCCTGGAACTGCTGTCTGAGCTCTGCAGTGGGATCCTTATCCAGGGACTGCGCCTCAGCCCCTGCAGTGGCTCGTGTTGCAGGCACCACCCCGGGGTACGTGATAGCAAGAGGCCGGAGGGGTACTGGGTCATTCGGTGTAGATTCTCTCAGCACCCTGATGGCCTGGTCCTTAAACTTTGCGAAGTCCAGAGCAGGGTTCTGCAGGACCAGGATACGCAGCTGGGTCCTGTGGGCGTCTGACAGGAGCCCCTCTATGAACTGCTCAGTTAGGATTTTGTCTTCTTCACGTACACTCTCTGGGTCCACCTGTTTAACTGCTTTCAGGGCCTCTTGCAGGTTTAAGGCATAGTCCCTTATGCTGTCTGTGGCCCGCTGCTTGCACCCAAAGAATCTCATCTTTATCTCTGCTGCGGTGCGGGTGTCAAAAGTACTCTTTAGCTTGGCCAATATCTGGGCTGCTGTCCCTTTATCTGTATCAGGCCAGGACTTCGCTTCACGCTGGGCTGCGCCGGCTAGCTGTCCCATTACTATGCCCACCTTCTGGCTCTCAGTCAGCGGATACACCCGGAATAAGCTGTGCAGGCTTTCTCTGAAGTCACTCAAGGTATGGGACTCCCCGGAGTACTGCGGCAGCCATTCTGCTCCCGGTATGTACGGCATGGTGATCGGCATTACCGGCGCTACAGTGGGGGCTGGGGCGACGGCGACTGGGACTGCTTCGGCCGGTGCTGCGGCGCCTTGGGCGATGGCAGCCACCTGCTCTCCCTCTGAGTCGGACATCTTCCTCCCCCTTAGTGAACCTTACCAGGCTCCGTTCACTTTTCAAATTTTCTTCTGGGTCGCGCGGGGTTAACAGCGCTCTGCTCTGATGGCGCGCTCCCGACGCGCTCTTTGTCAGGCACGCCCCCCTTCTTCCTGCGCTCGGCGCGGCTAATGGCGACGGCAATTTACAACCAGTACACAGTCTTTTAAGCACAATTCCTGCAGGCGCACAGTACCCGGTGGGACCGGGCACGAAATCCTGTTCGTGACGCCAAAGTTGACTCGCCCACCCCAGGGCTATGGGACACCCGGTGCCGGGCTGGACTAGTCCGGTGGTAGTCAGTGGTGGCTGGGCCCGGCTCCGTGGCCCTGGTGGGTGTCAGTTGAATATGTGGCTGATGACTTTAAGTTTGTATTCGTGACGCCACCTGTGGTCTGCGGCTATTAAGCCGCCGCTGCTGTGTGAGGCCACCGGGATGATGTTATAGCAGCAATGGTGGTACTGCTCCCCACAGGTGGAGCAATGCCCGGGGCACAGTTGGTGCTTGTGGAAGTCTATGGTGTTGTGTGACTAACACGGTGCAGGGCCGACAAGCAATGAAAGAAACAGGCACAAACAGTAGTCTCTTTACCTTCTCCTCTTTTACTCGGCAGAAACTTAGTCCAGGGAGACCGTCACAGATGGTAAAGATGGTCCGGCCGGCCTGGAAGTGCCTGGGGTGATCTTTGGCCAGTTGAGTATGAGGCCTACTCCTTAATCTTTCTCTGCTGTTTTAGGACACTGCACTTTGGGTTTGCAATTGCCCTCTTGCTGCTGGGACTTGTTGTTCGTCCCCTTTTCTGTGTGGTAGACTGCGCAGGCCCTCTCTGGTGCTTCTCTGCTGAAGTCCACACCGGGCCCTTGGAATGCAGCTGTACCTTCAGATTACTTCTGGGCCAGGGGCTTGCAGCTCTCCTGCCCTCCGGATTCAGCTACCAGGGATGGATTTTATGCCCTGGCAACTACAGACTCCGATGTCCGAGTCTCTGCTGTGCCTCACTGCTCCCCTTGCTTCACTGGGCCAAGCTATCCCAGCTCTAGGCCCCAGTTTCACAAGGCAGCACTACTCTGCGTCTGCACTCTTTCACTCCTGTGTCCAGACTAACCACTACTTCCTCCCTTCAGCCAGACTTAAGGAATGCTCCCTGAAGTTCCAGGTTCAGAGCTCCCTCTGCTGGCCGGAGGGAGAACTGTGTTGGGTGTTAACTTACTGGCCAATAGATCTCCCAATTACCTCCAGGCTCAGCATTAACCCTTTGGGAGGGCAATGCTGTTGTGGCGAGCAGGTCCTGGGGCGCCACACCAGCAACCGCATTTCCTGATTTGCTGGCTCTTAAATCCACACCTGCTCGCAGCTTTCACTGCTGCATGCAGGGTCCAAGTTCGTCTGTGGGCAGAGCTAGCACGTAGTGTTCACTGCGCTCCCGTCCCACAGATGACTTAATTTGTAATGAAGCTGATCACGCCCACTACCTGGAAGGAGCCCATGCATTCTAGGCTCTACCCACAGATAAAGAGAGGAGCCGAAGCATCAACATCCCGCTGAGCTGTATGTTGTCCCCCCACCCCAGTGCTGTATACCCTCAGTACTATCTGTCCCCTGACCTCAGTGCTGTATACCCCCCAGAACTGTCTGTCCCCTGTCCTCAGTGCTGTATACCTCAGAACTTTCTGTCCCCCCCCCACCCCAGTGGTGTATACTCCCACAACTCTGTCCCCTGACCCCAGTGCTGTATACCCCCAGAAATGTCTGTCCACTGCCCCCCAGTACTGTATACCCCCCCAGAAGTTTCTGTCTCCCCACTCCAGTGTGCTATACCCCCCTGAGCTGTTTGTCCCCCCACCCCAGTGCAGTATACCACCCCAGAGCTGTATCTCCCCCCCCATCCCAGTGCTGTATACCCCCCAGGACTGTATATCCCCCCCACCCCAGAGTTGTATACCCCAAGAGCTGTATGTCCCCCCACTCCAGTGCTGTATACAACCTCAGAGCTGTATGCCCCCCTCTGGAGCTGTATGTGCCCCAATTGCTGTATGTCTCCAGCCTCTCCTTTGATGTATATAGCAGTGTCAGTGTGCACTGTGTGCGGCCATGTCTGTTAGCCATGGCCACAAATAAGCGTGGCACAGCCTCATGTCCAGGAGGAGATGGATGGGAGACAAGCGGGGGAGGTGAGTGAGGCTGCTGCCGACTTCCCCATATTAATACCTCTAATGTATCCGTATGTGCATGTATGATGTGTATCTATATATGTCAGTGTATATGACAGTGTATAGATTTGTCTATTTAGATGTATTCTTGTGAATTTGCATTAAATATGTACAGTATATGTGCGTTTCTATGTGTGTATGGGGCCGACTAAGGGCTCGTGCGCACGTTGCGTAATTTCATGCATTTACGCAGCGTTTAGCACTGCAGCGTAAGTGCATGCGTCCTGCGTCCCCAGCACAATCTATGAAGATTGTGCATAATCCGTGCGCACAATGCTTTTTTGAGCGCAGCGATTTGAGTGTCAAAAATTGGACAAAATCACTCTGTTTAAAAATCCAGCATGTCAATTATTCCGTGTGCTTTGGATGCAGCTCCCACTCTGTTTCTGGGAGAGGCAGCATCCCGAGCGCATGAAATTGGCATTTTTTTCTGCAGAAACACTGCATCCATTATGCAGTGTTTCTGCAGCGATTTGAATCGCACATGACCTGTCAAATCACTGCAGAATTTTCTGCAGTGACACGATGCAACGTGCGCACGAGCCCTAAGGCTATGTGCACACGTTGCTTTTTTTTCAGCGCGGAAAAAAACGCACCCTCTGGCAGAGGGGAGAATTGTAAACAATGCTTTTTGAGAAAAACGCATCGAAAACGCAAGCGTTTTTCATGCATTTTTCATGCGTATTTTTAGGTGCGTTTTTTTAAGACTTGTCAGTGTTAATAAAGTTGGTTGAACACAGACCTTTGGAAAAAAAAACCTGTGATGTAATTTCCTTCTTCTCCACATTCTGTTTGGATAAATGGGAGGGCTTGGAATGGAAGGAGCACTATTTGAATTTTGGAAAAGTTGAAATAAACTTCGCGCACCATGTCACATTAGCAGGGCCCCTTGGGTACCTATACGTCAGAAAACCCCCACAAGTGACCCCATTTTGGAATCTGCACCCCTCAAGGATTTTATTCAGGAGTATATTAAGCATTTTAAATCCATAGCTACTTCACCCAAAATGTTGCTGTAGCAACAATATTCTCACTTTTAGGCCCGTTTCACACGTCAGTGAAAAACACTGACGTTTTTCACTGGCGTGTAAAACACGCACATGTCCCTCCGTGTGCCGTGAATCACAGCACACGTGGGTTGTCTAAGTGCAATCCGGGCTCCGTTCTCCGTGGCTCGTGATTGCACTCAGTAATCAACTCACCTGCGCCGGCTCCCGCTGTCCATGGTGCTGATCGCTCCCGCGATGCAGCATCCGGCTGGCGCTGACCCCCGCAGCAGCTGCTTCCGGGTCGGCTGTGTCGCGCATCATGAATATGCACGACAATAATGAGCCGGCTCAGAAGCAGCAGGCTGCACGGGCTGCAGAGGACATCGCTGGACGCCGGGTGAGTTAAAATGAGTTTTATTTTAAAAGCACGTTTTTTTCTGGCACGTGTTTCACGGACCACACCACTGCGTGGTCCGTGGAACATCAGTGATGCCAAAAAAAAATGGACATGTCTCCGTGCAGCAATCACGCACACGCGGGTACGCTGCACGGAGACACGTGCAGTGAAAAATCACTGACGTGTGAGCAGACCCATTCATTATAATGGGTCTGCGTATGTCAGTGATTCTGGTACGTTTAAAAAAAAGCACAAACTTACCAGAATCACTGACGTGTGAAAGAGGCCTAAGGCTATGTGGCCATGATCCAGCGACACGGCGTCTAGTACACAGTGTCAGCCTTCCTGCAGCTGCCCGTGCCCACGATTTGGGTTCAGGCTGCTGTGGACTTTAGCTCTATTCTACCTGCAGAAAACACTCTCGTCTCCGCAGCATAAATTGACATGCTGAGGCTCGGGAAGCCACGCCACCGGTCAGTTTATGTTGCGGAGAAAAGAAGCACAGTGGGCATGGGATCACCAAAAATCCTTCCACTGTGCTTCTACTGCACAACGCAGTGTTATGGACGCAGGGAAAACACTCAGCGCCCATAACGCTGCAAACCCTGATTGTGGGCACACAGCCTAAAAAGCGTCAATGGATGAATGGATGTCAAATATATATAACGTCCCACCCCCGCCTGCATATTCTAAGCTGGCACCTTTAGTACCTTTCATGTGGCACTAAAGGGTGCCTAGCTTAGTATTTATCCAAAAAAAAAAAAAAAACAATGAAAAAATGGCGTGGGGTCCCCCCTATTTTTGATAGCCAGTCAGGGTAAAGCAGACAGCTGTAGCCTACAAACCACAGCTGGCAGCTTCATTTTGGCTGGTGATCAATTTGGAGGGCTCCCCAGGCTTTTTTTTTTTTTTATTTATAAATAAAGAATTAAAAAAAAAATAACGTGGGGTCCCCCCAAATTAGATCACCAGCCAAGGTGAAGCTGACAGCTGGGGTCTGGTATTCTCAGGGTGGGAAGAGCCATGGTTATTGGACTCTTCCCAGCCTAAAAATAGCAGGCCGCAGCCGCCCCAGAAGTGGCGCATCCATTAGATGCGCCAATCCTGGCGCTTCGCCCCAACTCATCCCGCGCCCTGGTGCGTTGGCAAACGGGGTAATAAATGGGGTTGATACCAGATGTGTAATGTCACCTGGCATCAAGCCCAGCAATTAGTGATGTCACGGCGTCTATCAGATACCAGACATAACTAATTGACAGTAAACAAAATAAAATGACAAAAAATGTTTTATTAGAAAAAACACTCCCCAAATCATTCCCTTGTTCTCCAATTTAATCAAAAAATATACGTTCAGGGAACGTATCCCCCATTTTCTAGGAGGGCAGACCCTCCATTTGAGGAGAGTGGGTGCCAAAAATCTGCACCCACTCTCCCCGGGTCACAGCTGCAGAGTGCGAGCAGCCAGCACAGCTCTCTGAACACAGTGCTGGCTGTCAGCTGCTCTGCACATGTGACCGGCCAGCGTGCACTGTAAAGGAGGAGGGGGCCGCGGGGGATCAGCGCTGTGACCGGACAGGTAAGGGGGAATACCAGGGGGAATAGGGGGTGACCTGGCAGGGCCTGGGGGGCATTTTTCTGTCGCATGTGTTAATGCACATGCGACAGAAATCATAGGAGCAGGGCGGCCGGTGCGCTACTGTGCGCGCGGCCATGTTGGATTTTCGGGAGAGGGGTCGGGGCAGGCACTTTGGCGACACCGGGGGCTTTCCAGGACTTTGCCAGGAAGTGAGGTCAACAGGAAACCTCTTGACCTCACTTCCAGGTAAATGCCTTCGTTCTGGCATGCCGACAAAGCCCGCGGACCGCAACAAAAAAGCAGCTCACTGCGTTGTAGCTGCGTTCTGACCCTAATTATTGATTTAATGGGGGAGAGAACGCAGCCGCACCGCACAAAACAAGTGACATGCTGCTTTTCTTTCCGCACCGATTTTTGGCATCCAAAACGCTGCATTTAGAAACGCAGCGTGTGCACTGATTTTTCGGCTATCTCATACACTTTGCTGGGAAAGCTGAACGCATACAATTTGCCACTGAAACGCTGCGGTTCTAAATGCAGCGTTTCCGCTGTAAAAAACGCAACGTGTGCACATAGCCTAACAGTCTTTTGCCCGGGGCCCACAAAAACCTGGAGCCAGCCCTGGATGTACTGGAAGTTGCGGGTTCATGCAATACAAATGTGTATGGGTCTGACCTGACATTGCAATTGATTTACCATGTACTGCTTGTGGTCCTGATTATGTATTTCTGTATCGATGAGGGTTTTGATGCTGTGTTTCTGAACTGATGTTATATGGATGTATTTCTGTACTGCTGTGGTTCTGATGATGAATTTCTGTACTGCTGGTGGTTGTGATGCTGTGTTTCTGTACTGTTGGGTGTTATCATTATGTATTTCTGTACCTCTGCTGGTTCTGGTGCTGTTATTAGTTCTGATTCTGTACACAAGTAACAATTCATAAATTGTAAGATTGGACAACTTCTTAACTTAGAATTGGGATACACTGCTTAATTTTATAAGTAAAGGGCTTGTCCAAGTTCGAGATGAAATTCTGCAGTGACTCTAAGTGACTGCAGACTTCTGAATTCTCACAATGCATGCTCTGCACACTTTTAGGATCTCCGGTGCCAGTGACAATAGTGGAAGGCCATGTGAGCGCAAGTATGAGATTTTTATATCTCTGGTCTCATTCTGATTTGACGTGTCCAGCCTCACTCAATTCATTTTGAGCGAGGCCACGCATGTCGCGTCGGTACGTGACCACATATATGTAATTCACATACTTGCAGTTTTGTGACCTCACACTCTCACCGCCGCCAACAGAGAATCCTGACAGTGTGCAGTGTGTGCACTGTGAGAATTCAGAAGTCTGCAGTCACATAGTGACTGCAGATTTTCATCTCAAACCTGGACAACCCCTTATAAAATTAAGCAGTGTAGCCCAATCATAAGAGCGTGTAATATACTCCCTGTCAGGATTCAGCTCTGCTTCTGGTTCCAGTAGTCATCATTTGGCCACTCTACTCATATGTGATTTTCATACTTGCATGTGACAACTGGCTTTTCTTCCTATGTATCTCTTTGAACATTGAGAGAATTAAATTATTAAGCGCAGCTCGTCATCACGTGACTGTGAGTGTGCAAATCACATGTTAATAATTAGTCACATGGGGGGCACCAAACTGAAGTCTTCCCCCGGGTAACAAAAAGCCGGGTGACAAAAATCACCTCTGCAGTGATTGGTGACAGCCACCTCACAGTAACTGGTGCCAGACGGTAATAAAAATGTTAATTTTCCCTTCACCGAACTGGTCATATCCTCCAGATCTCTATGGTGGGCCTTTGGCCAGGGTCGAAATGTGGAAAATGCAGAGGCCCAGAATAAAGATCTGGAGGATACAAGCAGTTGGTTGAAGGGAAAATCTGCACTTTTACTGTGGGGGCATAACCTAAAGGAGGCTTTACACACAATGATATCTCTAACGATATGTCGTCGGGGTGAAGGAATTCGTGACGCACATCCGGCGTCATTAGCGACGTCATTGCGTGTGACACCTATGAGAGAGTGTTAACAATCAAAAATACTCACCTAATTGTTGATCGTTGACACGTCATTCATTTTCAAAAATTGGTTGCTGGTGCTGGACGCAGGTTGTTCGTCGTTCCTGCGGCAGCACACATCGCTATGTGTGACACCCCGGGAACGACAAATAGCAGCGTTCCTGCGTCCTCCAGCAACGAGGTGGGTGTGTCGTTAATGTAGCTGCTCTCCGCCCCTCCGTTTTTATTGGCGGGCCGCTGTGTGACGTCGCTGTGACGGCGCACGAACCTCCCCCTGAAAAAAAAAAGGTTGTTCACCGCCTACAGCGACGTCGCTAGGAAGGATAACTGCGTGTTACGCGTCCTAGCGATATTGTGCGCCATGGGCAGCGATTTGCCCGTGACACACAAACGACGGGGGCGGGTGCTTTCACGAGCAACATCGCTAGTGATGTCGCTGCGTGTAAAGCAGCCTTTAGTCATGCAGGAAAATGGCTTTTCCCCTTCCAGGACTTTGTGAGCATTCAGTACAACTGTGTAGGTTGGTAGCTGAAACAGCAATTTCCCTGCAAGAGTTAGGGGTACTTTGCACGTTGCGACATCGCTACTTCGATATCGTCAGGGTCAAATCGAAAGTGACGCACATCCGGCACCGGTAACGACGTCGCAACGTGTAAAGCCTAGATGCGCCGATAAACGATCGCAAAAGCGTCGTAAATCGGTGATCTGTGTAGCGTCGGACATTTTCATAATGTCGCACCAATAGGAGATACGGTGTTGTTCCTCGTTCCTGCGGCAGCACACATCGCTGTGTGTGAAGCCGCAGGAGCAAGGAACATCTCTTTACCTGCCTCCACCGCCAATGCGGAAGGAAGGAGGTGTGCAGGATGTTTACGTCCCGCTCATCTCCGCTTCTCTGCTTCTATTGGCCGCCTGCCGTCTGACGTCACTGTGACGCCGCACGACCCGCCCCCTTAGGAAAGAGGCGGGTCGCCAGCCAGAGCGATGTCGCAGGGCAGGTAAGTGCGTGTGAAGCTGCTGTAGCGATAATTTTCGCTACGGCAGCTATCACAAGATATCGCATGTGCGACAGGGGCGGGTACTATCGCGCTCGGCATCGCTAGCCGATGCTAGCGATATCGCAGCGTGCAAAGTACCCCTTATTTAATGGTTGCAAATTAAATTGATCTCGTATTTATCAATATAACCTATATACTAATTTTTGTTGAGACTGCAGCCCTTTTGTTGGCGATATTTCCTTTGGGTTTATCTTCTTCTTAAACAAGACTTGGTGGACTTTGCGTTATGTTTAGGAATTGGGATCATTGTCTTGTTAAAAGGTCCAAAAATTCCAGGCTTCAGCTTCTTCATGGAAAGCATGACATTTTCTGCTAGGATTAACTGACACTTGATTGAATCCATGCTCTCCAGGTTTCCAGTGCTAGAGTAAATAAAGTAGCCTGACCACAGCCAAGCCACCACCATGCTTCACAAAAGGCAGGGTGTTCTTTTCAGTGTATGTTTCATTACTTATCTTTATTGCAGGTCTTTTACAGTCACTCGAGCACAGCCAGTGTTTCTTTTAACTTTCAACTTGCAAACTCAGCTTCCTATTGTATCTCTAGGAGCATACAATGTATTAGCTATTTTTTTGTATCCTTTTCCTTGTTCGTGCAAGGAAATTAGCGCTTCACTTTTTAGACCTCTCTCACGAGAAAGCAAAAATATTAGTGATCTGGAGACCATTGCCTTTGAGAAAAAGGATAACACTGGTCGGGGGTTATCCAATAAAACATTAGCACCTGACTGTGCACCCTTTCATAATTATTACTGTACCCTGAGGGAGGGTCTCCTACAGGTAGAAGTTGGAGGCTACAAAAATGAATTGCAGTGGAGGTTATATTAGAGCCTGGAGGGCTCGCCTGTCCTTCTCTCTCTTATCTCCAGCATCATCTTGTGTCCCATCTGTGTCAGCATCATTCAGTCTGTGCTGATAGTGAAACAGAGGTGGGAAGAGGGAAAACATAGGGGTAGTAATGGGAAACAGGCCATCCTGCTGTAAGTGAGGGAGGGGTGAGAGGAGGGGCAATGCTGCTGTCAGTGGGGATGAGAGGAGGGGCAATGCCACTGTAAGTGGGGGAAAGGTGAAGGGAGGGGCAATGCTGCTGTCAGTGGGGATGAGAAGAGGGGCAATGCCACTGTAAGTGGGGGAAAGGTGAAGGGAGGGGCAATGCTGCTGTCAGTGGGGATGAGAGGAGGGGCAATGCCACTGTAAGTGGGGGAAAGGTGGGAGGAAGGGCAATGCTGCTGTCAGTGGGGATGAGAGGAGGAGCAATGCCACTGTAAGTGGGGGAAAGGTGGGAGGAGGGGCAATGCCGCTGTTAGTGAGGATGGGGCACAATACCGCTGCCAGACTGGAGATTAGAGATGAGCGAACCGGTCCCAGTTCGGCTCGAGGTCGGTTCGCCGAACGGAGGTCCCGTTCGAGTTCGGTTCGTCGAACGTTCGACGAACCGAACTCGAACTGCATAGGAAACAATGGCAGGCAATCACAAACACATAAAAACACCTAGAAAACACCCTCAAAGGTGTCCAAAAGGTGACAAACAACTCACAACACAACACAAACACATGGGAAAGTGACAAGGACATATACTCATGCGAAAACAAAACAGCTGGACAAGGAAAAAGAGGAGGACACACAGATATAGGCATGGCACGCCCTTCTAAAGTCATGTAAAACACCGCAAGGTGACTCCAAGCGGAGTCTCCCTTTTTTCCAAAAATTGGGCCCCACACACACCCACCCCTTCAGTGGCAGCAGTTGTGCCCCAGTTGTACACTTCACAGCTAGATTTACATCAAGCACATTCAAAAATACGCCATTCTTATCCGTCCCCAGGATGACACCGGGGTAGGTAGCAAAGTCTTTCCTGATCCCAGCTCTGTTCATCTTGGCTTCTTTTAAAAACACATCAAGCAAGGGTTACTCCAAGCGGAGTCTCCCTTTTTTCCAAAAATTGGGCCCCACACACACCCACCCCTTCAGTGGCAGCAGTTGTGCCCCAGTTGTACACTTCACAGCTAGATTTGCATCAAGCACATTCAAAAATACGCCATTCTTATCCGTCCCCAGGATGACACCGGGGTAGGTAGCAAAGTCTTTCCTGATCCCAGCTCTGTTCATCTTGGCTTCTTTTAAAAACACATCAAGCAAGGGTTACTCCAAGCGGAGTCTCCCTTTTTTCCAAAAATTGGGCCCCACACACACCCACCCCTTCAGTGGCAGCAGTTGTGCCCCAGTTGTACACTTCACAGCTAGATTTGCATCAAGCACATTCAAAAATACGTCATTCTTATCCGTCCCCAGGATGACACCGGGGTAGGTAGCAAAGTCTTTCCTGATCCCAGCTCTGTTCATCTTGGCTTCTTTTAAAAACACATCAAGCAAGGGTTACTCCAAGCGGAGTCTCCCTTTTTTCCAAAAATTGGGCCCCACACACACCCACCCCTTCAGTGGCAGCAGTTGTGCCCCAGTTGTACACTTCACAGCTAGATTTGCATCAAGCACATTCAAAAATACGCCATTCTTATGCGTCCCCAGGATGACACCGGGGTAGGTAGCAAAGTCTTTCCTGATCCCAGCTCTGTTCATCTTGGCTTCTTTTAAAAACACATCAAGCAAGGGTTACTCCAAGCGGAGTCTCCCTTTTTTTCCAAAAATTGGGCCCCACACACACCCACCCCTTCAGTGGCAGCAGTTGTGCCCCAGTTGTACACTTCACAGCTAGATTTGCATCAAGCACATTCAAAAATACGCTATTCTTAACCGTCCCCAGCATGACACCGGGGTAGGTAGATAAAGTCTTTGCTGAACCATGACTTGTTCATCTTGGCTTCTTTTAAAAACAATGTAAGCAAGGGTTACTCCAAGCGGAGTCTCCCTTTTTTCCAAAAATTGGGCCCCACACACACCCACCCCTTCAGTGGCAGCAGTTGTGCCCCAGTTGTACACTTCACAGCTAGATTTGCATCATGCACATTCAAAAATACGCCATTCTTATCCGTCCCCAGGATGACACCGGGGTAGGTAGCAAAGTCTTTCCTGATCCCAGCTCTGTTCATCTTGGCTTCTTTTAAAAACACATCAAGCAAGGGTTACTCCAAGCGGAGTCTCCCTTTTTTCCAAAAATTGGGCCCCACACACACCCACCCCTTCAGTGGCAGCAGTTGTGCCCCAGTTGTACACTTCACAGCTAGATTTGCATCAAGCACATTCAAAAATACGTCATTCTTATCCGTCCCCAGGATGACACCGGGGTAGGTAGCAAAGTCTTTCCTGATCCCAGCTCTGTTCATCTTGGCTTCTTTTAAAAACACATCAAGCAAGGGTTACTCCAAGCGGAGTCTCCCTTTTTTCCAAAAATTGGGCCCCACACACACCCACCCCTTCAGTGGCAGCAGTTGTGCTCCAGTTGTACACTTCACAGCTAGATTTGCATCAAGCACATTCAAAAATACGTCATTCTTATCCGTCCCCAGGATGACACCAGGGTAGGTAGCAAAGTCTTTCCTGATCCCAGCTCTGTTCATCTTGGCTTCTTTTAAAAACACATCAAGCAAGGGTTACTCCAAGCGGAGTCTCCCTTTTTTCCAAAAATTGGGCCCCACACACACCCACCCCTTCAGTGGCAGCAGTTGTGCTCCAGTTGTACACTTCACAGCTAGATTTGCATCAAGCACATTCAAAAATACGCCATTCTTATCCGTCCCCAGGATGACACCAGGGTAGGTAGCAAAGTCTTTCCTGATCCCAGCTCTGTTCATCTTGGCTTCTTTTAAAAACACATCAAGCAAGGGTTACTCCAAGCGGAGTCTCCCTTTTTTCCAAAAATTGGGCCCCACACACACCCACCCCTTCAGTGGCAGCAGTTGTGCCCCAGTTGTACACTTCACAGCTAGATTTGCATCAAGCACATTCAAAAATACGTCATTCTTATCCGTCCCCAGGATGACACCGGGGTAGGTAGCAAAGTCTTTCCTGATCCCAGCTCTGTTCATCTTGGCTTCTTTTAAAAACACATCAAGCAAGGGTTACTCCAAGCGGAGTCTCCCTTTTTTCCAAAAATTGGGCCCCACACACACCCACCCCTTCAGTGGCAGCAGTTGTGCCCCAGTTGTACACTTCACAGCTAGATTTGCATCAAGCACATTCAAAAATACGCCATTCTTATCCGTCCCCAGGATGACACCGGAGTAGGTAGCAAAGTCTTTCCTGATCCCAGCTCTGTTCATCTTGGCTTCTTTTAAAAACACATCAAGCAAGGGTTACTCCAAGCGGAGTCTCCCTTTTTTTCCAAAAATTGGGCCCCACACACACCCACCCCTTCAGTGGCAGCAGTTGTGCCCCAGTTGTACACTTCACAGCTAGATTTGCATCAAGCACATTCAAAAATACGCTATTCTTAACCGTCCCCAGCATGACACCGGGGTAGGTAGATAAAGTCTTTGCTGAACCATGACTTGTTCATCTTGGCTTCTTTTAAAAACAATGTAAGCAAGGGTTACTCCAAGCGGAGTCTCCCTTTTTTCCAAAAATTGGGCCCCACACACACCCACCCCTTCAGTGGCAGCAGTTGTGCCCCAGTTGTACACTTCACAGCTAGATTTGCATCAAGCACATTCAAAAATACGTCATTCTTATCCGTCCCCAGGATGACACCGGGGTAGGTAGCAAAGTCTTTCCTGATCCCAGCTCTGTTCATCTTGGCTTCTTTTAAAAACACATCAAGCAAGGGTTACTCCAAGCGGAGTCTCCCTTTTTTTCCAAAAATTGGGCCCCACACACACCCACCCCTTCAGTGGCAGCAGTTGTGCCCCAGTTGTACACTTCACAGCTAGATTTGCATCAAGCACATTCAAAAATACGCTATTCTTAACCGTCCCCAGCATGACACCGGGGTAGGTAGATAAAGTCTTTGCTGAACCATGACTTGTTCATCTTGGCTTCTTTTAAAAACAATGTAAGCAAGGGTTACTCCAAGCGGAGTCTCCCTTTTTTCCAAAAATTGGGCCCCACACACACCCACCCCTTCAGTGGCAGCAGTTGTGCCCCAGTTGTACACTTCACAGCTAGATTTGCATCAAGCACATTCAAAAATACGTCATTCTTATCCGTCCCCAGGATGACACCGGGGTAGGTAGCAAAGTCTTTCCTGATCCCAGCTCTGTTCATCTTGGCTTCTTTTAAAAACACATCAAGCAAGGGTTACTCCAAGCGGAGTCTCCCTTTTTTCCAAAAATTGGGCCCCACACACACCCACCCCTTCAGTGGCAGCAGTTGTGTCCCAGTTGTACACTTCACAGCTAGATTTGCATCAAGCACATTCAAAAATACGCCATTCTTATCCGTCCCCAGGATGACACCGGGGTAGGTAGCAAAGTCTTTCCTGATCCCAGCTCTGTTCATCTTGGCTTCTTTTAAAAACACATCAAGCAAGGGTTACTCCAAGCGGAGTCTCCCTTTTTTCCAAAAATTGGGCCCCACACACACCCACCCCTTCAGTGGCAGCAGTTGTGCCCCAGTTGTACACTTCACAGCTAGATTTGCATCAAGCACATTCAAAAATACGTCATTCTTATCCGTCCCCAGGATGACACCGGGGTAGGTAGCAAAGTCTTTCCTGATCCCAGCTCTGTTCATCTTGGCTTCTTTTAAAAACACATCAAGCAAGGGTTACTCCAAGCGGAGTCTCCCTTTTTTCCAAAAATTGGGCCCCACACACACCCACCCCTTCAGTGGCAGCAGTTGTGCCCCAGTTGTACACTTCACAGCTAGATTTGCATCAAGCACATTCAAAAATACGCCATTCTTATCCGTCCCCAGGATAACACCGGGGTAGGTAGCAAAGTCTTTCCTGATCCCAGCTCTGTTCATCTTGACTTCTTTAAAAAACACATCAAGCAAGGGTTACTCCAAGCGGAGTCTCCCTTTTTTTCCAAAAATTGGGCCCCACACACACCCACCCCTTCAGTGGCAGCAGTTGTGCCCCAGTTGTACACTTCACAGCTAGATTTGCATCAAGCACATTCAAAAATACGCTATTCTTAACCGTCCCCAGCATGACACCGGGGTAGGTAGATAAAGTCTTTGCTGAACCATGACTTGTTCATCTTGGCTTCTTTTAAAAACAATGTAAGTGTGTCGCCCGGGGACCAGGGGTACTCAGATCCGGGCCACAGAGTCACTTCTGCGGGTATCACTGTGGCGTGACCCGGTCTGTGATCCCAGGCTCCACAGTAAAAGGGGGTATTTGGGTATTGGGATATTGTCCGTGACGCCACCCACGGTTGTGGTGATGTGTGGCACCACCGCTGCTCAATACGGGGATCCCGGGGATGGTGAAGCGGAGCAGCTAGGTGTTGTGTTGCCCCTCCGTGGGTAGGGGTTGGTGATCCCGGGGCCCGGTGATGGGGTAAGCAGGGAGCAGGGCGCAGTGCTGCAGTGCAGTGCCCGAGGGCACGGGTGTACTCACAAGAAAGTCACACGGAGTCACTAGTGAACTAAGAATTGCCGGTGTCCGCAGCCTTCGGTACGGGGGTGTTAGAATCCCACACACGGTGCAACAGCCCTTGTTGTTTCCTCCCTGCAGCCAAGTGCCTTTTTCTCCTCTCTCTCTTCCTCTTTCTCCTCAGCCGGGAACGGGGACTTCACTCCCCTGTAGTGATCCGGGTACCCAGGTACCGAGGGGCCACCGCCCGGCTCCGGCTACCTGTTCTGGCCCCTTCCTCACTACGGCCTGCCCCGGCCCTTTTAGAGAACCCTTCACTCCCAGCCGGGAGCTACACTTCAGACGTCTGTCCTGTCTGCCCTCCACACACTCTCTGCTCCAGCCCCTCCCCTCTGCTCTGCTTTTCCCTTACACTGGGGCTGTGCTTGTCTGGCTGCACCGGTGTGGGATCAGATTACCAAGGAGGATTAACTCTTTCTGTGACAACCTGGCTGTGCCAGGGCGTCACACACCCCCTTGGTAAAACACGGCCCGTCGTCGGGCCGGCTAGGCACCGACATTTATTAAAACTGGAAAAGGATAAACATTTTAAACATTTTCAATCTTCCCACAGCGGGATGCACATTGCTTCAACGTTGCAACAACAAATAACACTTTTAATAATGTTAACGTAACGGGTCCTTTAGTCACCCACCCAAACAACCTAGCCTTGGTGCTGCCCCTAAAACCCAGGCAGCACCCCTTGACCCCAGTCCAGGAACGGCTCCAGATTGGTCAACGGGACCGGTACTTTGCTGCCGTTGCGGCCGGGCGGACTGCCGGAGCCGTCATCATCTCCGTCGCGGCCGGGCGGACTGCCGGGGCCGGTGGCAGGGTGGTGACAAAGGTGAGGCCTGGAGACCCCAGGCCTGGGTCCTCCCCAACAGGCGCTGCGGGCTCCGCTACCGGTAACAGGGGTAACGGGTCGGTGCATCGCTGCGGCGGCCTCTCCAGGAACCAGATGCTGGCAGAGTCCTGGCGTCCCTGCCTTTACAGTCCTTGTCACATAAGCTGCGGTTACTTCTTTCTGCTCCCCCTTGGTACTCGGGAGCAGTCCTTCCAGCAACTTTAAAGTTTCTCTTTCGCTTCCGGTCCTCCGGAGCTTCACTTCCGCCCGCGTTCTCAGGGGGCGGAGCCTCTTTTTCGCACCCGCCGCTCGGAGAAGAAGGCGCCAAGCTGTTGTTTTTTGGCGCCTAAAATGGCGGCTAAAATGGCGGACTTCTGGATTTTTCCTCAGCGGGACGCCGCTGACGGACGGGGCAAGGCGCACTTCCTCCAGGTGACTGGATGGGTTCGGATCCTGTTCGTGACGCCAAATGTGTCGCCCGGGGACCAGGGGTACTCAGATCCGGGCCACAGAGTCACTTCTGCGGGTATCACGGTGGCGTGACCCAGTCTGTGATCCCAGGCTCCACAGTAAAAGGGGGTATTTGGGTATTGGGATATTGTCCGTGACGCCACCCACGGTTGTGGTGATGTGTGGCACCACCGCTGCTCAATACGGGGATCCCGGGGATGGTGAAGCGGAGCAGCTAGGTGTTGTGTTGCCCCTCCGTGGGTAGGGGTTGGTGATCCCGGGGCCCGGTGATGGGGTAAGCAGGGAGCAGGGCGCAGTGCTGCAGTGCAGTGCCCGAGGGCACGGGTGTACTCACAAGAAAGTCACACGGAGTCACTAGTGAACTAAGAATTGCCGGTGTCCGCAGCCTTCGGTACGGGGGTGTTAGAATCCCACACACGGTGCAACAGCCCTTGTTGTTTCCTCCCTGCAGCCAAGTGCCTTTTTCTCCTTTCTCTCTTCCTCTTTCTCCTCAGCCGGGAACGGGGACTTCACTCCCCTGTAGTGATCCGGGTACCCAGGTACCGAGGGGCCACCGCCCGGCTCCGGCTACCTGTTCTGGCCCCTTCCTCACTACGGCCTGCCCCGCGGCCCTTTTAGAGAACCCTTCACTCCCAGCCGGGAGCTACACTTCAGACGTCTGTCCTGTCTGCCCTCCACACACTCTCTGCTCCAGCCCCTCCCCTCTGCTCTGCTTTTCCCTTACACTGGGGCTGTGCTTGTCTGGCTGCACCGGTGTGGGATCAGATTACCAAGGAGGATTAACTCTTTCTGTGACAACCTGGCTGTGCCAGGGCGTCACATAAGCAAGGGTTACTCCAAGCGGAGTCTCCCTTTTTTCCAAAAATTGGGCCCCACACACACCCACCCCTTCAGTGGCAGCAGTTGTGCCCCAGTTGTACACTTCACAGCTAGATTTGCATCAAGCACATTCAAAAATACGTCATTCTTATCCGTCCCCAGGATGACACCGGGGTAGGTAGCAAAGTCTTTCCTGATCCCAGCTCTGTTCATCTTGGCTTCTTTTAAAAACACATCAAGCAAGGGTTACTCCAAGCGGAGTCTCCCTTTTTTCCAAAAATTGGGCCCCACACACACCCACCCCTTCAGTAGCAGCAGTTGTGCCCCAGTTGTACACTTCACAGCTAGATTTGCATCAAGCACATTCAAAAATACGCCATTCTTATCCGTCCCCAGGATGACACCGGGGTAGGTAGCAAAGTCTTTCCTGATCCCAGCTCTGTTCATCTTGGCTTCTTTTAAAAACACATCAAGCAAGGGTTACTCCAAGCGGAATCTCCCTTTTTTTCCAAAAATTGGGCCCCACACACACCCACCCCTTCAGTGGCAGCAGTTGTGCCCCAGTTGTACACTTCACAGCTAGATTTGCATCAAGCACATTCAAAAATACGCTATTCTTAACCGTCCCCAGCATGACACCGGGGTAGGTAGATAAAGTCTTTGCTGAACCATGACTTGTTCATCTTGGCTTCTTTTAAAAACAATGTAAGCAAGGGTTACTCCAAGCGGAGTCTCCCTTTTTTCCAAAAATTGGGCCCCACACACACCCACCCCTTCAGTGGCAGCAGTTGTTCCCCAGTTGTACACTTCACAGCTAGATTTGCATCAAGCACATTCAAAAATACGTCATTCTTATCCGTCCCCAGGATGACACCAGGGTAGGTAGCAAAGTCTTTCCTGATCCCAGCTCTGTTCATCTTGGCTTCTTTTAAAAACACATCAAGCAAGGGTTACTCCAAGCGGAGTCTCCCTTTTTTCCAAAAATTGGGCCCCACACACACCCACCCCTTCAGTGGCAGCAGTTGTGCCCCAGTTGTACACTTCACAGCTAGATTTGCATCAAGCACATTAAAAAATACGCCATTCTTATCCGTCCCCAGGATGACACCGGGGTAGGTAGCAAAGTCTTTCCTGATCCCAGCTCTGTTCATCTTGGCTTCTTTTAAAAACACATCAAGCAAGGGTTACTCCAAGCGGAGTCTCCCTTTTTTTCCAAAAATTGGGCCCCACACACACCCACCCCTTCAGTGGCAGCAGTTGTGCCCCAGTTGTACACTTCACAGCTAGATTTGCATCAAGCACATTCAAAAATACGCTATTCTTAACCGTCCCCAGCATGACACCGGGGTAGGTAGATAAAGTCTTTGCTGAAATTTGACTTGTTCATCTTGGCTTCTTTTAAAAACAATGTAAGCAAGGGTTACTCCAAGCGGAGTCTCCCTTTTTTCCAAACATTGGGCCCCACACACACCCACCCCTTCAGTGGCAGCAGTTGTGCCCCAGTTGTACACTTCACAGCTAGATTTGCATCAAGCACATTCAAAAATACGTCATTCTTATCAGTCCCCAGGATGACACCGGGGTAGGTAGCAAAGTCTTTCCTGATCCCAGCTCTGTTCATCTTGGCTTCTTTTAAAAACACATCAAGCAAGGGTTACTCCAAGCGGAGTCTCCCTTTTTTCCAAAAATTGGGCCCCACACACACCCACCCCTTCAGTGGCAGCAGTTGTGCCCCAGTTGTACACTTCACAGCTAGATTTGCATCAAGCACATTCAAAAATACGCCATTCTTATCCGTCCCCAGGATGACACCGGGGTAGGTAGCAAAGTCTTTCCTGATCCCAGCTCTGTTCATCTTGGCTTCTTTTAAAAACACATCAAGCAAGGGTTACTCCAAGCGGAGTCTCCCTTTTGTTTCCAAAAATTGGGCCCCACACACACCCACCCCTTCAGTGGCAGCAGTTGTGCCCCAGTTGTACACTTCACAGCTAGATTTGCATCAAGCACATTCAAAAATACGCTATTCTTAACCGTCCCCAGCATGACACCGGGGTAGGTAGATAAAGTCTTTGCTGAACCATGACTTGTTCATCTTGGCTTCTTTTAAAAACAATGTAAGCAAGGGTTACTCCAAGCGGAGTCTCCCTTTTTTCCAAAAATTGGGCCCCACACACACCCACCCCTTCAGTGGCAGCAGTTGTGCCCCAGTTGTACACTTCACAGCTAGATTTGCATCAAGCACATTCAAAAATACGTCATTCTTATCCGTCCCCAGGATGACACCGGGGTAGGTAGCAAAGTCTTTCCTGATCCCATCTCTGTTCATCTTGGCTTCTTTTAAAAACACAGCAAGCAAGGGTTACTCCAAGCGGAGTCTCCCTTTTTTCCAAAAATTGGGCCCCACACACACCCACCCCTTCATTGGCAGCAGTTGTGCCCCAGTTGTACACTTCACAGCTAGATTTGCATCAAGCACATTCAAAAATACGCCATTCTTATCCGTCCCCAGGATGACACCGGGGTAGGTAGCAAAGTCTTTCCTGATCCCAGCTCTGTTCATCTTGGCTTCTTTTAAAAACACATCAAGCAAGGGTTACTCCAAGCGGAGTCTCCCTTTTTTTCCAAAAATTGGGCCCCACACACACCCACCCCTTCAGTGGCAGCAGTTGTGCCCCAGTTGTACACTTCACAGCTAGATTTGCATCAAGCACATTCAAAAATACGCTATTCTTAACCGTCCCCAGCATGACACCGGGGTAGGTAGATAAAGTCTTTGCTGAACCATGACTTGTTCATCTTGGCTTCTTTTAAAAACAATGTAAGCAAGAGTTACTCCAAGCGGAGTCTCCCTTTTTTCCAAAAATTGGGCCCCACACACACCCACCCCTTCAGTGGCAGCAGTTGTGCCCCAGTTGTACACTTCACAGCTAGATTTGCATCAAGCACATTCAAAAATACGTCATTCTTATCCGTCCCCAGGATGACACCGGGGTAGGTAGCAAAGTCTTTCCTGATCCCATCTCTGTTCATCTTGGCTTCTTTTAAAAACACAGCAAGCAAGGGTTACTCCAAGCGGAGTCTCCCTTTTTTCCAAAAATTGGGCCCCACACACACCCACCCCTTCATTGGCAGCAGTTGTGCCCCAGTTGTACACTTCACAGCTAGATTTGCATCAAGCACATTCAAAAATACGCCATTCTTATCCGTCCCCAGGATGACACCGGGGTAGGTAGCAAAGTCTTTCCTGATCCCAGCTCTGTTCATCTTGGCTTCTTTTAAAAACACATCAAGCAAGGGTTACTCCAAGCGGAGTCTCCCTTTTTTTCCAAAAATTGGGCCCCACACACACCCACCCCTTCAGTGGCAGCAGTTGTGCCCCAGTTGTACACTTCACAGCTAGATTTGCATCAAGCACATTCAAAAATACGCTATTCTTAACCGTCCCCAGCATGACACCGGGGTAGGTAGATAAAGTCTTTGCTGAACCATGACTTGTTCATCTTGGCTTCTTTTAAAAACACAGCAAGCAAGGGTTACTCCAAGCGGAGTCTCCCTTTTTTCCAAAAATTGGGCCCCACACACACCCACCCCTTCAGTGGAAGCAGATGTGCCCCAGTTGTACACTTCACAGCTAGATTTGCATCAAGCACATTCAAAAATACGCCATTCTTATCCGTCCCCAGGATGACACCGGGGTAGGTAGCAAAGTCTTTCCTGATCCCAGCTCTGTTCATCTTGGCTTCTTTTAAAAACACATCAAGCAAGGGTTACTCCAAGCGGAGTCTCCCTTTTTTCCAAAAATTGGGCCCCACACACACCCACCCCTTCAGTGGCAGCAGTTGTGCCCCAGTTGTACACTTCACAGCTAGATTTGCATCAAGCACATTCAAAAATACGTCATTCTTATCCGTCCCCAGGATGACACCAGGGTAGGGAGCAAAGTATTTCCTGATCCCAGCTCTGTTCATCTTGGCTTCTTTTAAAAACACATCAAGCAAGGGTTACTCCAAGCGGAGTCTCCCTTTTTTCCAAAAATTGGGCCCCACACACACCCACCCCTTCAGTGGCAGCAGTTGTGCCCCAGTTGTACACTTCACAGCTAGATTTGCATCAAGCACATTCAAAAATACGCCATTCTTATCCGTCCCCAGGATGACACCGGGGTAGGTAGCAAAGTCTTTCCTGATCCCAGCTCTGTTCATCTTGGCTTCTTTTAAAAACACATCAAGCAAGGGTTACTCCAAGCGGAGTCTCCCTTTTTTTTCCAAAAATTGGGCCCCACACACACCCACCCCTTCAGTGGCAGCAGTTGTGCCCCAGTTGTACACTTCACAGCTAGATTTGCATCAAGCACATTCAAAAATACGCTAGTCTTAACCGTCCCCAGCATGACACCGGGGTAGGTAGATAAAGTCTTTGCTGAACCATGACTTGTTCATCTTGGCTTCTTTTAAAAACAATGTAAGCAAGGGTTACTCCAAGCGGAGTCTCCCTTTTTTCCAAAAATTGGGCCCCACACACACCCACCCCTTCAGTGGCAGCAGTTGTGCCCCAGTTGTACACTTCACAGCTAGATTTGCATCAAGCACATTCAAAAATACGTCATTCTTATCCGTCCCCAGGATGACACCGGGGTAGGTAGCAAAGTCTTTCCTGATCCCAGCTCTGTTCATCTTGGCTTCTTTTAAAAACACATCAAGCAAGGGTTACTCCAAGCGGAGTCTCCCTTTTTTCCAAAAATTGTGCCCCACACACCCACCCATTCAGTGGCAGCACTTGTGCCCTAGTTGCAAACAGGATGTTTTGATTTGCATCAAGCACATTCCAAATCCACAAGCATTTACTCTCCCCAGGATGACACAGGGGTAGTAAATTCCTTCTGGATCCATGACTTGTTTATTTTGATGAACGTCAGTCTGTCCACATTGTCACTGGACAGACGCGTGCGCTTATCTGTCAGCACACACCCAGCAGCACTGAAGACACGTTCAGAGACAACGCTGGCAGCTGGACACGACAAAATCTCCAAGGCGTAACTGGAGAGCTCTGGCCATTTTTCTAGATTTGAAGCCCAAAAGGAGCAAGGCTCCATTTGCAAAGTCATGGCATCGATGTTCATTTGGAGATACTCCTGTATCATCCTCTCCAGCCGTTGACTATGTGTCAGACTTGTTGTCTCTGGTGGCCTTGCAAAGGAGGGTCTAAAAAAATTATGAAAAGATTCCATAAAATTGCTGTTACCAGCACCAGATACGGTCCTACTGGTACGGGTAGACTGTTGAAGATGACGAGACCGTCCCATGTTTGTTAAGTTACAACTGGGAGATTCACTCCCTGCACCTGCACGGTTGTTTGGTGGAAAAACCGATCTAAGATCGAGTAACAGCTTCTGCTGATACTCCTGCATACGTGCGTCCCTTTCTATGGCTGGAATTATGTCACAAAATTTGGACTTGTACCGGGGATCTAATAGTGTGGCAAGCCAGTAGTCATCATCACTTCTAATTTTGACAATACGAGGGTCATGTTGGAGGTAGTGCAACAAGAAGGCACTCATGTGTCTTGCGCAGCCATGCGGACCAAGTCCACGCTGTGTTTGTGGCATAGAGGTGCTAACCGTTCTTTCTTCCTCTGACATCTCCCCCCAACCTCTTTCAACTGAAATTTGACCAAGGTCTCCCTCATCTGCTGAGTCTTCCATGTCCATGGACACTTCGTCCTCCATTTCTTCATGTCCTCCTGCACCTTCCTCAACATCTCGCCTGCTACCATGCGCCCTTGTTGATCCCTGTCCCCCATGGTCCCATGCCTGGCGCCTTGGTGATGATGAACGTCTGGACCTTGGTGATGTTGTTGTGTCTTGCGCATGTGAATCCTCCTGTAGTTCCTCCCCTTCCTGTTGTCCCACCCCCTGACTCCGAATAGTGTTTAGCGTCTGCTCCAGCATGTAAATGACTGGAATCGTCATGCTGATAATGGCATTGTCAGCGCTAAACATATTCGTCGCCATGTCGAAACTGTGCAGAAGGGTGCATAGGTCCTTGATCTGAGACCACTCCATCAGGGTGATCTGCCCCACCTCTGCATCTCGTTGGCCCAGGCTATACGTCATGACGTATTGCACCAGGGCTCGGCGGTGCTGCCACAGTCGCTGTAACATGTGGAGAGTCGAATTCCAGCGTGTCGCCACATCGCATTTCAGGCGATGAACCGGCAGGCCGAAAGAATTCTGGAGCGATGCAAGTCGCTCAGCTGCGGCGCTTGAACGGCGGAAGTGAGCAGACAGTTTTCGTGCCCTGGTCAGAAGGCCATCTAGGCCGGGATAGTGTGTTAAAAATTGCTGCACGACAAGGTTCAACACGTGAGCCATACAAGGTACGTGTATCACCTTGCCCAGGCGAAGGGCCGCACCCAGGTTTGCAGCATTGTCGCACACGGCCTTACCAGGCTGCAGGTTGAGTGAAGACAACCATTTATTAAACTCAGACCGCAGAGCTGACCACAACTCCTCAGCTGTGTGACTCTTATTCCCAAGACATGTCAAGCAAAAGACCGCCTGATGCCGTTGTGCTCTGCTGCCAGCATAGTAATGAGGGGTGCGTGATTCCTTCTGCGCAGTGAGAACGCTGTTGGCCTGACCAGGCAGGCTTGGGGCGGAGGTGGAGGACCCAGATGAGGTGGAGGATGCAGAAGCAGTGGCGGAACTGGGACAGACAGAGGATTGACACACAAGTCGTGGGGACGGCAAGACTTGTGCAGCAGACCCTTCACCATCTATCACCATAGTTACCCAGTGCCCAGTCAGCGACATGTAACGTCCCTGTCCATGCTTACTGGTCCAAGTATCGGTGGTGAAATGCACCCGTTGACACACAGAGTTTCTCAAGGAAGCGGTGATGTTGTGTGCGACATGCTGGTGTAGCGCGGGCACACCTTTCTTAGAGAAGTAGTGGCGACTAGGCATCTGGTACTGGGGCACAGCGACAGACATAAGGTCTCTAAAATCCTGTGTTTCCACTAGGCGGAAAGGCAGCATTTCGGTAGCCAAGAGCTTACAGAGGGATAGAGTCAACCTCTTAGCTTTGTCATGGGTCGCAGGAAGTGGCCTTTTATTTGACCACATCTGAGGGACAGAGATCTGGCTGCTGTGTGTAGACGGTGTTGAGTAGGGTGTCCCTGGAAAAATGCAGGTTTGTGAGAAAAGTGCAGGCGGAGTCATGATGTTGCCTTCATCCAACGTTGGTGCTATCGATGTCTGAGAGAGCTGTACACACTCACTTGTTTCCCCTTCCAAACCAACTGACGACCTACCAAGCAAACTGCCTGTTGCGGTTACAGTGGTGGAAGTTGTGGGTGGAAAACCAGGTGTGACAGCTGTCCCCACAGTCCTAGAAGATGACGAGCGCGCGGATGCACTGGAAGGGGCAGGCGGTGGATGGTTCGCTCCGCTAGGCCGCATTGCAGCACGGTGAGCTTCCCACCGGGCCATATGATATTTATTCATGTGACGATTCATGGAAGAAGTTGTGAAACTGCTGAGGTTTTGACCTCTACTAAGAGAACCATGACAAATTTTACAGATCACATAATTTGGGCGATCTTTTTCTATGTCAAAAAAGGACCAGGCTAGGCAAGGCTTAGAGGCCATGCGACCTGTTGATCCACCCCGAATAATGCTCAGAGGCAGAGTGGTGGCTGAGGATGCAGTTGTAGACGTGCTACCAGTACTCCGACTGTGTCCAGGAAGGCGCAAGGTAACTTCGTCATCAGTTGCATCCTCCTCCACCACCTCTGTTGACCTCCTCGAGTGCCTGACTGTGGGTTGACAGTAGGTGGGATCTAGAACTTCATCATCAATTGTTGTGTTTGCACTCCCCTCCCCCTCAGACCGAGCCTCTTCTTGCCCTGACCGAATATTTAAGTTGTCATCCCAATCGGGTATCTGCGTCTCATCTTCATCAGTATGTTCCTCATTGTCTATAACCACAGGTGTTACAGTTTGTGACAAAGGGTCAACATTATGCTCAGAAGCTTGGTCCTCACGGCCTGCATCAGAGTCACAAAGGTTCTGGGCATCACTGCAGACCATTTCCTGTTCTGTACTCACTGTAGCTTGGGAGCAGACCTCTGATTCCCAGGCTATAGTGTGACTGAACAGCTCTACAGACTCAGCCATCTCAGTTCCACCATACTGTGCAGGGCTGATGGAGGCTTCAGAGCTGGGAGAAAGCAAGTTTGATTGGGATGACAACTCAGAGGACTGGTGTTTTTTGGATGCGGTACTTGAAGTGGCTGAGAGGGCACTTGTTGGACCACTTGAGATCCATTCAAGCATTTTCCTTTTTTGGCCAACTACAGCCCTTAAACTGGCAGCAAAAATACTAGTATAATGGCTTAGTTATAATGAGTTGGAGTGTGCAATGCAGGCAGACGCACTCTGCAAATGTCTTTGCACTAGTGTGACTATAGCAAAGTCCAATAGCCACGTATAGGATGCCACTAGGTACACTGAGTGTTTGCTAGTATAATGGCTTAGTTATCATGAGTTGGAGTGTGCAATGCAGGCAGACGCGCTCTGCAAATGTCTTTGCACTAGTGTGACTATAGCAAAGTCCAATAGCCACGTATAGGATGCCACTAGGTACACTGAGTGTTTGCTAGTATAATGGCTTAGTTATAATGAGTTGGAGTGTGCAATGCAGGCAGACGCGCTCTGCAAATGTCTTTGCACTAGTGTGACTATAGCAAAGTCCAATAGCCACGTATAGGATGCCACTAGGTACACTGAGTGTTTGCTAGTATAATGGCTTAGTTATCATGAGTTGGAGTGTGCAATGCAGGCAGACGCGCTCTGCAAATGTCTTTGCACTAGTGTGACTATAGCAAAGTCCAATAGCCACGTATAGGATGCCACTAGGTACACTGAGTGTTTGCTAGTATAATGGCTTAGTTATAATGAGTTGGAGTGTGCAATGCAGGCAGACGCGCTCTGCAAATGTCTTTGCACTAGTGTGACTATAGCAAAGTCCAATAGCCACGTATAGGATGCCACTAGGTACACTGAGTGTTTGCTAGTATAATGGCTTAGTTATCATGAGTTGGAGTGTGCAATGCAGGTAGAGGTGCTGCAAATGTCTTTGCACTAGTGTGACTATAGCAAAGTCCAATAGCCACGTATAGGATGCCACTAGGTACACTGAGTGTTTGCTAGTATAATGGCTTAGTTATCATGAGTTGGAGTGTGCAGAGGACAGGAGGGTACAGTGCCAGGATTGTGGGGCTCTGGGTAGAGGAATGGAAGCCTGCCTTTCTATCCCTCCTAATAGGGAAATGCAGGGAGGAAATCCCTGACCTTGGCTACACAGACGCTGGCGCTGTTTTCAGGACCTGTCACCTTAACTCTGACCCTGCCGGTTTGAGCCCTTAAAAGGACTGATAGAAAGTGCTATCCCTAAGCTGTCCAGCGCTGTGTATGGAGCGCATACAGCTGTATCAGCGATAGGACTCAAGACGGAGCTGCGACAGTGATGTCTGACACCAAAGACGCAGAAGGCAGATAATGGCGTCCTGGAGGAAAATGTCCGGTTTTATAATGCAGGGACATGTGACATGGACATCCTATCACACATGCCGTTGCTTCTCTGGCTAAAAGTCCACTTAGCTGTGTGTGTGTCTGGGATTGGCTGACATGCTGGCCCGCCCCACTACACGCGCGCGCTTAGGGAAGGAAGACAAGAAAAAAAAAAAAAAATGGCGATCGCTATTATAGAAACAGCAGTGATATGAAGGTGCTGTTCACGCACACTATACACTGAAATGTCATAATAGTGTGATTCACAGAGTGACTTACACTATTACAGCAGAAACCAAGCTAGGATTTAGCTGTTTTTTTGCTGCTAGAACCGTTCTCTAATGTTTCTAGAACTATCGAGCTTTTGCAAAAAGCTCGAGTTCTAGTTCGATCTAGAACATGCCCCAAAATCACTCGAGCCTAGAACTGGAGAACCACGAACCACGAACCGCGCTCAACTCTACTGGAGATGTAAGAAGGCGGAAGGAAATGGTGCTGCTTTTGGGGAGAGTTTTTAATGTTGCTGTTAGTGTTTGGGGTTGAATCAGTTTAAGTGAATTGGTTTAAAATTAGCAATGAGCAAAAGATATCTGGTCAGGAAATTCTGCAGTCATCACAAGATGCGTCACAGCATTCTGACACTGATGGAGATAAAAAGGAACAACTCCACTGAGAGGAGACGTAGTATAGCCAGTGTAATATAGAAATACAGCTTTAATAGATGTACTGTATATTAGGAGATTTCTTCAATTTTTTTTGTAAAGTGCTACTAATTATACATAACTTTAGACTTCAAAAAGTGCACATTACTCTTAAAGAACTTGCATGTGTAATCCTTATAAGCTCCACTTCTTGGGGTGTCTAAGGGAAGCCATAACGATAAATCTGTGTCTTAGTATTAAATGCGGTTTAATTGCCTCTATAGTGAGTGAGTTTCCAGCTGTGAAAGGGTTAATACTTGGGGCCTGCATCAGTAATAGGCCCCTGTAGTAACCATGACCACTGTTACGAGGTCATAAATATATGTCATAAAGAAGATTCCATAAAAGAAGGCTGCGCTGCCATGATCAGTGCCATTACTGATGCGCCTGAGGACGTTGAGCTTGACCACCCCACGTAATGTGCCCACCTTGGTGTAATTTGGAGGTTCTAGCAGGTAAAGGGGTTGTCTGATTTAGACACCCCCAGGGTATATGAAGGTAATAGAGGGGGGTCCCCGGGACAGGATCCCCTTCTGTTACCCTCTACAAAGAGCAGCTCTCCTTTCTGAGTTTATGGACGGACCTATGACTTTAATGGGTGCCGTGGGGGGAGGGGGGATTTAATTGATTAGCAGTTATCTGTAACTAACAATTTTTTTAACCAAGTGTCCATCTTCTTGAGAGGCGGACTTGGATCTGTAAGGGAGAAATGCTTCATCCATCTGGGTAATTGGATCAACCAAATTAATTCCATCAATCACTGTGGTGATAGATATCGCAGCCAGATCTCTCCACATCCAGTTTATCACATTTATAGTCTAGATTTATTATGTCGTTCTCTGTAAATTTAGTAAAATGTACAAATTGTAAAACTGCTGTTACATCTGTTATATATCGGCACTAACTCTCTAAGCCCAAGGGAAGGGCAATCCTCCAGCCATGGTTCTCTAGAGGTTTCCTCCACAGGGGGTTTTTCCTCTCCTGAGTGCTGGGGGGTGACTCTCCGTGAGTCGGGGGTGTGCCATTTTTGGTGTCATGTAAATTTAAATAAAGTTGAGAACGTTTGACACCTAATTGCAATGCTTTGTGTATTTATTTTGCATTCCTCTGTGTGATTCATTGTGTTTGGGAGTCGGGGTCCATCAGATATCACAATGTCATTTGGTTGCACACCTGCCGGTCACACAGGACCCTCACCTACACAGGACCCTCACCTACACAGGACCCTCACCTACTCAGTGATTGCTCCAGGAGTTGTCCCTGCTCTGATGATGAAGATGGAGAAGAGACAAGAATTACAACACAACTGTACACTCGTGCTCAAAATAAGAATTGATATTACAATGGTATTACAAGCAGCTTACTTGGTATTAACATAACACCTCATTCACACACTGAGTATTTCGCTCATCATTTTACATCTGTAGTTGGAAGGTAAAAGCTGGTATGGAGGAAACACAGAAAAAATATAACACACACTTTCACCTTGCCTTGCTGGTCCTGGTGCCTATTGTAAATTACTGATGCAAAATATTGTGTCCATATAATCAAGACCAGCGTTGTTCACACCGGTCTTGATGAGGGGGCGTGCTGGAGTCAGACCCTTCTTCATGAATCTGAAGTGTCTGGCAAATGGCATGCACCTCTATGTGCTGCGCCAGAAATCTCTACTCAGGTACTGGAATGAAATGTCTTGTGTACAGAACGCGGCACATTGTCATGAATTAGATGAGCTGTGTCATCCCGTTGCATCCCCATCCAGCTCTGTTCAGTTTGTGGAGCTGGGAAAACATGGCATGAAAATGATAAGGGTCAAATTACTCCTGTTTTTTTCTGATAGATCTACAGTCATGGCTGAAAGTGTAAGTACCCTTTAAAATTGCTCCAGAAAATTAAGTATTGCTTCCAGAAAATTTCCTATAAACATGTTTATTTCATTTGTGTGTATTAAAACATTAAAAAAAAATCTGAAGAAAAAAGGCACATTGGACATAATTTCACACAATCCCAAATATAGGCCAGATAAAAGTGGTGGCACCTTTCCAAAATTGTAGGTAAACAACTTTGTTCCCAGCATGTGATTCTCATTCACACTCGCCTGTGGCAAGTAACAGGTATGGGGCAATTTCAAAATCACACCTGAAACCAGATAAAAAGGGGAGAAGTTGACACAATCTGCATTGTGTGGCTGTGTTTGCTACACTAAGCATGGAAAACAGAAAGAGAAAGAACTCTGAAGACTTGAGACCCAAAATTGATGAAAAATATCAACAATTGCAAGGTTGTTTTGCTGGGTCTGACAGAGTTCTTTGTGCGCAAGGCATCATGAAGCGTATATCACTTCAATTAATAAGGTATGGGAAAAAGCTTCATTATTCTAAACATATAATTCCCATTAACATGATTATTTATTAGTATTGTTTAAAATCCACGAAAATATCAACTGAAAAGAATAACCAATACAACAGAAATCTAATACAGTCGGCACAATATAAAACATGTAGACAAGATATAAGAAACTGGAAATATTGCACGCCTACATATCCCTAAAAAACTCACCCTGCCTATCAGCGGGGAAACTCTAAATGTATTTGGTACCCCTATTCAACTGTGGCTAACCCTCCCTGACACACACCTTATAGGAAGTTCAGGAATGGGTAAGCAATATATGGTCCAAAATAGTGAATTATATCCCAAGAATCTATTAGAAGCTGTATGGTTACTTAGCTTCTTAGCTCATTAGATGTTGGTATCCAATAGAAGCCTGAGACCTGATGATGGTCTCTGGATATGAGAAGAGGATCCATCCTAGGATATCATATATTCGGACCAGGTGCAGAGTTGCTTCCTTCAGGTAGAAAAAATCCTCAACGTGTTTCTCCAATTCGGTTCATCAGGAGGCTCTATTACATATATGGGTACATGCCCATGATCAGTGATTGCAGCGTTTTGGATGCAGCGTGTTTTCACTACGTCTAAAACGCTGCATTGTACAGTACAAGCACAGTGAATGGGATTTATAGAAATCCCATGGCCACTGTGTATGTGTATGGCCTGCAGCATAAACTGACCGGTGGTGTGGCTTTCCAAGCCAGAAGCATGTCCGAACCCTGATCGTGGGCACGGACAGTTGCGTTCTCTGCCAGAAGCTCAGCTTAATTGGTAGCAGGTCTCCGGTTGTCACAGACAAGGCCGGTGCCTGCACCACCCCTGGCTGTTTAACTCACTAAATGCTGTGATCAATTGTGATTGCAGCATATAGAACGATAGAGTGGCACCTCCACAACGTAATTGCACGCTGCCGACCATAGTAATGGCAACTGGATGTCAAATAATGACCTCCTTGTCTACTAGCTATGGTAGCCTGTTAGACCATTCCAGGGTCATGGTCTAAAAGGTTTTCTCTGCTAGTGTCCACCTGACAGCTCTAATGTATTGCAGTACATTTTTATTGCAATTCATTAGAAGTGATCAGAGAAATAAAAGTTGAAGTATGAGTGAGGGACTAAGTAAAAAAAAAGTAAAAAAAATAGTTCACCTATTAAGTAGAAATATACAGTAAAAACACAATAAATAACAAAATTGTAAAATAAAATTACTCCAATAAATACACATATTTATGTAAAAATAAAAGGAAATAAAAAAATACACATATTTGGTATTGTTGCTTCCAGAATCTATAAGACGATCACATTATTTAACCCAGAGGCGTATCTAGGGGGTGGCTGGCAGGGCGTGTGTCCCGGGCACAGTGGCAGGGGGGGCGCTGTCGGGCCTGCTGATGCAGAATTCTGAGTCTCCCAGGCGGCCAGGGACGGCGTCATCACCTGTCAGCAAGGGCGGTAATGCATGCTGCGGCCCCCGAACCGAGTTCCGGGGACCGCAGCGCTGATGCCAGCAGCCGCACTTTCCTGATTTGCTGGCTCTTAAATCCACACCTGCTCGCAGCTTTCACTGCTGCGTGCAGGGTCCAAGTTTGTCTGTGGGCAGAGCTAGCACGTAGTGTGCACTGCGCTCCCGTCCCACAGATGACTTAATTTGTAATGAAGCTGGTCACGCTCACTACCTGGAAGGAGCCCATGCATTCTAGGCTCAACCCACAGATAAAGAGAGGAGCCGAAGCATCAACATCCCGCTGAGCTGTATGTTGTCCCCCCACCCCAGTGCTGTATACCCCCAGTACTATCTGTCCCCTGACCTCAGTGCTGTATACCCCCAGAACTGTTTGTCCCCACCACCCCAGTGCTGTATACCCCTAGAATGGTTTGTTCCCACCACCCCAGTGCTGTATACCCCCAGAACAGTCTGTCCCCCCATCCTAGTGCTGTATACACCCAGAACTGTCTGTCCCTTGACCCCAGTGCTGTATACCCCCAGAACTGTCTGTCCCCCCATCCTAGTGCTGTATACACCCAGAACTGTCTGTCCCTTGACCCCAGTGCTGTTTACCCCCCAGAACTGTCTGTCCCCTGTCCTTAGTGCTGTATACCTCAGAAATTTCTGTCCCCCCACCCCAGTGGTGTATACTCCCACAACTCTGTCCCCTGACCCCAGTGCTGTGTACCCCCAGAAATGTCTGTCCACTGCCCCCCAGTACTGTATACCCCCCCAGAAGTGTCTGTCTCCCCACTCCAGTGTGCTATACCCCCCTGAGCTGTTTGTCCCCCCACCCCAGTGCAGTATACCACCCCAGAGCTGTATCTCCCCCCCCATCCCAGTGCTGTATACCCCCCCAGGACTGTATATCCCCCCACCCCAGAGTTGTATACCCCAAGAGCTGTATGTCCCCCAACTCCAGTGCTGTATACAACCTCAGAGCTGCATGCCCCCCTCTGGAGCTGTATGTGCCCCCATTGCTGTATGTCTCCAGCCTCTCCTTTGATGTATATGTCGCGGGCGGAAGAGGGGACGCCGCGCTCTCCCTAGCTGATCGGGTCCGGCTGCCTTTGCGGCTGCTGCGGCCTGCTGCTGCTGCTCGGTGGCTCGAGCGATGGGCCGGATTCCGGGGACTCGAGCGGCGCTCCTCGCCCGTGAGTGAAAGGGGATTGTTTTTTTTTGGGATAGTTTATTGTCCGTGACGCCACCCACGGTTGTGGTGATTGTGTGGACACCACCGCTGCTCTGTATGGGGATACCGGGAGCGGTGACAGGAAGCAGCAAAGTTGTTGGTTCTCACCTCTGTGGGTAGGGGGTAGTTGTCCCGGGACCCAGTGATGAAGTGGGTGATGCAGGGCTTGGTGGGGTGCAGGGACGCGGGGGCAGCGCTGTGCCTCACGGCACTGTGGTACTCACTCAGCCTGAGACGATGACACAGTTCTCGGTAAAACACACGACTGGAAAGACGGTTCCCACGGACGGCTGCAATTGCTATTCCCCAGTAGTTAACGGTGACGGTCCCTTTTCCTGCACCTAAGTTGATGTTGATAGCGATGGGTTCCCACCGGTAACCCGCTCCACGGCTTGGATATGGGCCAGAGGAGCCCTACTTTGACCGCAGGCGCTGGCCCTGAGAAACTGGTGCCCTGGCGGTGGCGGTGTCTCTCTATAACGGTTAGACTGTTGCCTTCAATCGGGACTTGCTTGTTGGGAGACCCAGAGGTCCCCTTCACTAACGGATTTGACAAATTCACGGCGACTCCTAGCCTTGCCGGGATCCGAAAGGCCCCTGCCAATGGTGCTGGCTTCTCTTCGTATACCGCTCCGGTACCGCCGGGCCACCACCCGTCCGCGGTCCTTTCGGCAACCTCCAAGTAGCCTCCCCTGCAGACAGTCACCGCCGTCTGCTGACCTTGCTGTCTCTCAGTCCGGGGCACACACCCGGACCAACTTCAGGCTGTCTTAACTGTCACTTTCCCCTTTTCTTCAGCTTCTCTCCTTTGCTCCTCTACCACTTCACTTCCTTCTCCTAAAACTGAACTCTCTCTGCCTGGTTTTCCCACCTCCAGGGCTGTGAACTCCTCGGTGGGCGGAGCCAACCGCCTGGCCCACCCCCTGGTGTGGACATCAGCCCCTGGAGGAAGGCAACAAGGATTTTTGGTTAGCTTTGATGTTCCTATCTGGGGTGTAGGGTGTGGTGGTGTCGTGACCTGTGACCCCTGGCTTGCCCAGGGCGTCACATTCCCCCTTAGCAAAATGCAGACCGTCCGCGGGCTGCCCGTCCAACACCGGTTTTATTTTCTGAAAAAGGTAAAAAGGTAAACATAATACAATTTATAACATCATCCGACATCGGGAGGTTCAGTACTTAAACGTTACGGTAACATTTTTAAACGGTTGCGGCTGCCGTTCTCTCCCACCCAAGTAACCTGGCCCTGATGCTGCCCCTAAAACCCAGGCAGCACCCCTTGACCCCAGTCCTGAACCAGTTACCCGAGCGGGATCTGTCCTTCCCCTCCAGAGGGTAGCCACCGGGTCCTGTGGTGGCTGGGCCCCAGCCTGCTCCACTGCGGGCCCTCCCTCCAACCTGCCTCTCCGGAGGCGGTACCGGTAGCTGCAACAAAAGATTTTATTTACAAGCCACTAATGTTTGTGGTTGCCCTGCAAGTTCTCGGGCTTGTCCATAGAAGTTTCTATGCAAACAACTTTTTGAGCAGTCCCCATGGGGACAACGGTGCCGGTAACGACCGGTTTCCAATCACGGTAGACAATCAGGTTACTGTTCGGTAATCAATTTTTATTTTTCAAAAACTTTCAACACTTTTAAACACATGTTCATGGTCCCAACGGGGACGGTGCAACGGTGCTCCGCTGCCATCATTCTGAGTCCTCGGCATCACCTGAGGGAGGGGGCGCGGCGCTCACACGGGACTCCTGGCTGCCCCTTAGCTTAGCATCCAGCGCAAACCACCCCCTCTCCCCACAGTGCCGGGTGTACTGCACTATGTCGCCCGGCATCAGGTTATGACCGGGGTGCTCCTCTGGCAGGTGAGCATTCACATCTCGCCGGGCTATAAACACTTCAGCCTCCAGGCCCGGTTCACATATGAATCCATAGCCCCGGCGGACATCAAGCCGCCTCACCTGACCTTCATACAACGGGCCCCGGACACGGACAGTTGCTTGACGGAGGTTCTCTTTTTCCCGGATTGCAAGGGCCACCATCTCCGCCTTCTTTCTCTCTCATTCACCGATTTCCAGGCCTAACGGTACCGGCTCCCTGTCACAGTACGGCGCTGCTGCGAGCTCCGGCGCACGGGTCGGGCCCCGCGAGACCTGTTGGACATTGCCCACTGCTGGTACTCTGGGCGACAGGTCCCGCGGTGACTTGGCCTTAGACGCTGCCTTGCATCGGCAACCCGGCGCAACCTCAGCCGAGGTGTGGGGAATGGGCACAGGGGCTTTCCGCGGTTGGGCCTTCGGCACGGAGCGGGTCATCGGCTCCGGCTCGGGGACTTTCTCGGGGGACGCCTCCGGTTCGGTTTTCGGGGCTTTCCAGGGCAGCACCTCCAGTCGACTACGGGCTCCGGCTGCAGGTCGGTCCGCCTGGGCGGACATGCTGGGTATCGCTACCGGTTGCGGTGGCAGCGGGCCTAGTGGCGGGGTCACGTCTTCCGGGACGGGTGGCGAGGGAGGCAGCAGGGGGAGAGGGTTTGGACCGGGTCCCGCAGCCGCGATGACCGGCCCTTCAAGGGCATCGGGGCATGGGTCACTCACCCTCCCTTCCTCCGCTTCCTCCTCGCGTCTCCGCACAGTCGCTATGACGTCCGCCATGTCGGTCTCCCACTCCTCCATGAGGAGCTGCATCTTGACCTGCAGCCTTTGGTAGAGCTGCGCGGTCCGGATCTCCACCCACGCCGCGGTTCCAGGCGCGGGGGCTACGGTGCTGCGGGACAGCATCCACATGTTGCTGGCGGTTTCTCCCAGGAACAAGATGGCTGCAGGGTCCTGGCGTCCCTGCTTTATAGCCGCGCTCACATGCAGCCAGCCGCCATTCCGTCTCCCCTAGCCTCTTTCCGGCCCCTCCTCTATCAGGGCGGGGTTTTGGCCTTCGCGCCTCTGCTACTCGAAAAGACGCTCGTGCGGGAACTTTTCGCGCCAAAGATGGCGGCTTCTGAAATTTTCCGGCCGGATACCTCCGGCGGTAACAAGGCGCACCTCTACCCAACGGCAGAGCGGTAAGATCCTGTTCGTGACGCCAAGTTGTCGCGGGCGGAGGAGGGGACGCCGCGCTCTCCCTAGCTGATCGGGTCCAGCTGCCGCTGCGGCTGCTGCGGCCTGCTGCTGCTGCTCGGTGGCTCAAGCGATGGGCCGGATCCCGGGGACTCGAGCGGCGCTCCTCGCCCGTGAGTGAAAGGGGATTGTTTTTTTTTGGGATAGTTTATTGTCCGTGACGCCACCCACGGTTGTGGTGATTGTGTGGACACCACCGCTGCTCTGTATGGGGATCCCGGGAGCGGTGACAGGGAGCAGCAAAGTTGTTGGTTCTCCCCTCCGTGGGTAGGGGGTAGTTGTCCCGGGGCCCAGTGATGAAGTGGGTGATGCAGGGCTTGGTGGGGTGCAGGGACGCGGGGGCAGCTCTGTGCCTTACGGCACTGTGGTACTCACTCAGCCTGAGACGATGACACAGTTCTCGGTAAAACACACGACTGGAAAGACGGTTCCCACGGACGGCTGCAATTGCTATTCCCCAGTAGTTAACGGTGACTGTCCCTTTTCCTGCACCTAAGTTGATGTTGATAGCGATGGGTTCCCACCGGTAACCCACTCCCCGGCTTGGATATGGGCCGGAGGAGCCCTACTTTGCCCGCAGGCGCTGGCCCTGAGAAACTGGTGCCCAGGCGGTGGCGGTGTCTCTCTATAACGGTTGGACTGTTGCCTTCAATCGGGACTTGCTTGTTGGGAGACCCAGAGGTCCCCTTCACTAACGGATTTGACAAATTCACGGTGACTCCTAGCCTTGCCGGGATCCGAAAGGCCCCTGCCAATGGTGCTGGCTTCTCTTCGTATACCGCTCTGGTACCGCCGGGCCACCACCTGTCCGCGGTCCTTTCGGCAACCTAGTAGCCTCCCCTGCAGACAGTCACCGCCGTCTGCTGACCTTGCTGTCTCTCAGTCCGGGGCACACACCCGGACCAACTTCAGGCTGTCTTAACTGTCACTATCCCCTTTTCTTCAGCTTCTCTCCTTTGCTCCTCTACCACTTCACTTCCTTCTCCTAAAACTGAACTCTCTCTGCCTGGTTTTCCCGCCTCCAGGGCTGTGAACTCCTCGGTGGGCGGAGCCAACCGCCTGGCCCACCCCCTGGTGTGGACATCAGCCCCTGGAGGAAGGCAACAAGGATTTTTGGTTAGCTTTGATGTTCCTATCTGGGGTGTAGGGTGTGGTGGTGTCATGACCTGTGACACCTGGCTTGCCCAGGGCGTCACATATATAGCAGTGTCAGTGTGCACTGTGTGCGGCCATGTCTGTTAGCTATGGCCACAAATAAGCGTGGCACAGCCTCATGTCCAGGAGGAGATGGATGGGAGACAAGCGGGGGAGGTGAGTGAGGCTGCTGCCGACTTCCCCATATTAATACCTCTAATGTATCCGTATGTGCATGTGTGATGTGTATCTATATATGTCAGTTTATATGACTGTGTATAGATTTGTCTATTTAGATGTATTCTTGTGAATTTGCATTAAATATGTACAGTATATGTGCATTTCTATGTGTGTATGGGGCCGACTAAGGGCTCGTGCGCACGTTGCGTAATTTCATGCATTTACGCAGCGTTTAGCACTGCAGCGTAAGTGCATGCGTCCTGCGTCCCCAGCACAATCTATGAAGATTGTGCATAATCCGTGTGCACAATGCTTTTTTGAGCCCAGCGATTTGAGTGTCAAAAATTGGACAAAATCACTCTGTTTAAAAATGCAGCATGTCAATTATTCCGTGTGCTTTGGATGCAGCTCCCACTCTGTTTATGGGAGAGGCAGCATCCCGAGCGCATGAAATTGGCATTTTTTTCTGCAGAAACACTGCATCCATTATGCAGTGTTTCTGCAGCGATTTGAATCGCACATGACCTGTCAAATCACTGCAGAATTTTCTGCAGTGACACGATGCAACGTGCGCACGAGCCCTAACAGTCTTTTGCCCGGGGCCCACAAAAACCTGGAGCCATCCCTGGATGTACTGGAAGTTGTGGGTTCATGCAATACAAATGTTTATGGGTCTCACCTGACATTGCAATTGATTTACCATGTACTGCTTGTGGTCCTGATTATGTATTTCTGTAACGATGAGGGTTTTGATGCTGTGTTTCTGAACTGATGTTATATGGATGTATTTCTGTACTGCTGTGGTTCTGATGATGAATTTCTGTACTGCTGGTGGTTGTGATGCTGTGTTTCTGTACTGTTGGGTGTTATAATTATGTATTTCTGTACCTCTGCTGGTTCTGGTGCTGTTATTAGTTCTGATCCTGTACACAAGAAACAATTCATAAATTGTAAGATTGGACAACTCCTTAACTTAGAATTGGGATACACTGCTTAATTTTATAAGTAAAGGGCTTGTCCAAGTTCGAGATGAAATTCTGCAGTGACTCTAAGTGACTGCAGACTTCTGAATTCTCACAATGCATGCTCTGCACACTTTTAGGATCTCTGGTGCCAGTGACAATAGTGGAAGGCCATGTGAGCGCAAGTATGAGATTTTTATATCTCTGGTCTCATTCTGATTTGACGTGTCCAGCCTCACTCAATTCATTTTGAGCGAGGCCACGCATGTCGCGTCGGCACGTGACCACATATATGTAATTCACATACTTGCAGTTTTGTGACCTCGCACTCTCACCGCCGCCAACAGAGAATCCTGACAGTGTGCAGTGTGTGCACTGTGAGAATTCAGAAGTCTGCAGTCACATAGTGACTGCAGATTTTCATCTCAAACCTGGACAACCCCTTATAAAATTAAGCAGTGTAGCCCAATCATAAGAGCGTGTAATATACTCCCTGTCAGGATTCAGCTCTGCTTCTGGTTCCAGTAGTCATCATTTGGCCACTCTACTCATATGTGATTTTCATACTTGCATGTGACAACTGGCTTTTCTTCCTATGTTTCGCTTTGAACATTGAGAGACGCAGGTTGTTCGTCGTTCCTGAGGCAGCACACATCGCTATGTGTGACACCCCGGGAACGACGAATAGCAGCTTTCCTGCATCCTCTGGCAACGAGGTGGATGTGTCGTTAATGTGGCTGCTCTCCGCCCCTCCGTTTTTATTGGCGGGCCGCTGTGTGACGTCGCTGTGACGGCGCACGAACCTCCTATTGAAAAAAAAAGTTTGTTCGCGGCCTACAGCGACGTCACTAGGAAGGATAACTGCGTGTTACGCGTCCTAGCGATATTGTGCGCCATGGGCAGCGATTTGCCCGTGACGCACAATCGACGGGGGCGGGTGCTTTCACGAGCAACATCGCTAGTGATGTCACTGCGTGTAAAGCAGCCTTTAGTCATGCAGGAAAATGGCTTTTCCCCTTCCAGGACTTTGTGAACATTCAGTACAACTGTGTAGGTTGGTAGCTGAAACAGCAATTTCCCTGCAAGAGTTAGGGGTACTTTGCACGTTGCGACATCGCTACTTCGATATCGTCGGGGTCAAATCGAAAGTGACGCACATCCGGCACCGGTAACAACGTCGCAACGTGTAAAGCCTAGATGCGCCGATAAATGATCGCAAAAGCGTCGTAAATCGGTGATCTGTGTAGCGTTGGACATTTTCATAATGTCGCACCAATAGGAGATACGGTGTTGTTCCTCGTTCCTGCGGCAGCACACATCGCTGTGTGTGAAGCCGCAGGAGCAAGGAACATCTCCTTACCTGCCTCCACCGCCAATGCGGAAGTAAGGAGGTGTGCAGGATGTTTACGTCCCGCTCATCTCCGCCCCTCTGCTTCTATTGGCCGCCTGCCGTGTGACGTCACTGTGACGCCGCACGACCCGCCCCCTTAGGAAAGAGGCGGGTCGCCAGCCAGAGCGATGTCGCAGGGCAGGTAAGTGCGTGTGAAGCTGCTGTAGCGATAATTTTCGCTACGGCAGCTATCACAAGATATCGCATGTGCCACAGGGGCGGGTACTATCGCGCTCGGCATCGCTAGCCGATGCTAGCGATGTCGCAGCGTGCAAAGTACCCCTTATTTAATGGTTGCAAATTAAATTGATCTCTTATTTATCAATATAATCTATATACTAATTTTTGTTGTGACTGCAGCCCTTTTGTTGGCGATATTTCCTTTGGGTTTATCTTCTTCTTAAACAAGACTTGGTGGACTTTGCGTTATGTTTAGGAATTGGGATCATTGTCTTGTTAAAAGGTCCAAAAATTCCAGGCTTCAGCTTCTTCATGGAAAGCATGACATTTTCTGCTAGGATTAACTGACACTTGATTGAATCCATGCTCTCCAGGTTTCCAGTGCTAGAGTAAATAAAGTAGCCTGACCACAGCCAAGCCACCACCATGCTTCACAGGAGGCAGGGTGTTCTTTTCAGTGTATGTTTCATTACTTATCTTTATTGCAGGTCTTTTACAGTCACTCGAGCACAGCTGCAGTACACATCGGGTAATTAACCCAATGTGTGCTGTAACTAGGAGAGCAGGGAGCCAGCGCTCAGTGTGCGCTGCTCCCTGCTCTCTGCACGTGTAGCTCCGTGCGCTGGTAACCAAGGTAAATATCGTGTTGGTTACCCGATATTTACCTTAGTTACCAAGCGCAGCATCTTTCACGCGGCGCTAGGGGCTGGTCACTGGTTGCTGGTGAGCTCACCAGCAACTCGTGTAGCGACGCTCCAGCGATCCCTGCCAGGTCAGGTTGCTGGTGGGATCGCTGGAGCGTCGCAGTGTGACATCTCACCAGCAACCTCCTAGCAACTTACCAGCGATCCCTATCGTTGTTGGGATCGCTGGTAAGTTGCTTAGTGTGACTGGACCTTAATGGATATTAGGAGAGGAAGAGGAGCCAGCAAAAGATACAGTGAAGAAGCAGTCCATGAGTTAGGAGGAAGACCAGGAGAGAAAAATGTCTGAGACTAATAGAGCGAGCATGGTGAGGAGCAGCTGGTGATCCACAGTATCAAATGGGGCAGAAACATTTTGGAGAAACAGCAGGGAGTAGTGTCCATTGGATTTTACTGTTAATAAGTCATTCATTAGAGACTTTAGTAAGGGCAGTTTCAGTAGCTTGTGAGGAGCGGAAACCAGATTGTAAAGAGTCAAGAAAAACGTTATCTGAGAGATTGCAGATTAGAAGAGAGTGGACCAAAAGTTCCAGGAGTTTAGAGATAAAGGGAAGATTAGAGACAGGTCTGTAGTTAGCAGCGCAGTTCTTGTCAAAGGATGTTTTTTTTTAAGTAAAGGGGTTGTGACTGTGTGTTTGACTGAGGAAACGATACCAGACGAAAGAGGGAGGTTAAATATTTTTGTTAGCTTAGTAGTGATGGATGGGGACAGGGACTGGAGGAGATGTGAGGGAATAGGGTCACTGGTGCAGTTTGTAGGGTGAGAAGAAGTGAGAAGCCTAGTTACTTATATTTTGGTAACAGGCTCGATGATGGAAAATGTGCTTGAGGTGCCGGAGGGGAGGGCATCCAGGCTCTGAGGGGATTGTGCAAAAATGTCTTGACGTGGTTGGATTTTTGTAGGAATTAAGTGAATTGTGATCAATGGATGTGAGGAATATTCAGTTCAGGAAGCAACATACCTGTGAATGAGTCGGATAAATGGTTAGATCAGATATGGTGGTGACATTGAAGACATATCTTGCACCAATTCTTCATAATTGTCTGCTCTATGATTACCCAATTATTTCTTCACAACAGAGACAAAACTCTTCCAGGCCGAAGCCTCAGTGTCATTCATGCATCAACAGAAATCGACCACTTATGTTCATAATAACGGATTTTCTGTAATACGAGTTTTATATTTTTATGTTCTTCTTTAAGTTTTGTTGAGTGAGCAATGGGAAGAGATGCATAATGGTTACCATTGTGCAAGCGAACAGATGATTTCAAGCTTCTAACGGAGCGGTCTATAGAAAGCTGCCAGTCTTCTGTTTGATATTCCATTAGTTCCATTTAAAGTATAATTCCTGGGATAACAATGCAGTTTACAAGTTCTTCATCTTGGTTGAAATATTTAAGAAGCCTATCTTCTCTTGTCTGATAAGCTGTAATTTTAACTTCCGCCTTAATAAAATTTCATTCAATAAATAGTAACTGTCATTTTAATTTTTATTTGCTAAATCAATAGTACACATGAAAATAAACAACTTTGTAATATATCTTATTAGACATCTGCTTTTCTCTCTGCCAGAATTGACCAGCCATTATCAAAATTCTCAATTCTCAGGTAAAATCTGTATTCAGTGAAAACTTTTCCATTACTGAGATAGTAGATGACAGTTATTACTAATGAGATTCTATGAGGATGTAAAAAAAATATTTCCTCCCCTCAGAGGAGACAGGAGAGGAGAATGAGACTTTTTAGTCTGCCGCTCCAATAACGAAATCTTAAAGAGGTTTTGGGCATATATAGTATACCAGGATGGGTGGAATATTTACCAGGGTGGCCCCAGGATGGGGAACATATATACCATTATGGGGGACATATTTACCAGTAAGGAGCCCATTGTTACGCACACTGAAGAGCGGCGAGCATCCGGGGGTGGACCCACTGGACCATGCACCAGACTCCCCTGAGGAAGTGACCAGCAGCGAACCCCTATACAGGGACAGTGTGGTGCATCCAATAGAAGGCCTAAATGCACAGCAGCCAGGGACCAGAGGGGGTAGTCTTTTATAGACGGATATAGTCACAATGTCCAATACTGGAGTCCGAGATATAGTGGCACCAAGGTGGAGGCAGAGACAAGACGGCACCGAAGAGTAGGTTTGGATGAGGAGGCACTGAGGTGGAGGCTCAGGTGACGTGACAATCAAGACATGGCTCAGATGGTCGACACTGCGGTAAAGGCACTGACGTGATGGCACACAGGAGATGAAGGTGATGAGACTCTAGGATGAGACAGAGGTTAGTGACTTGGAACAGGTACAGGGACCAGACACAATAACAACTGGGGACCTGAGAACTAGCAATGCGCTACTGGCAATGTTGCTCAGGCGCCTCCTGTTAGGGGAGGTGAACTAAAATGCCCTTTAGGTAACAGGTGACCTCTGAGATCACTTCCAGGTAATGGGACGCTACCACTTTAAGAAAGGAGGTGTGGCCACACGTGCACCCTATGTGCACTTGGTGAAGACCTGCATGTGGTCTGAAAGCAGGAAGAAACTGCAGCCGACTCTGGAGAAAAGCGCATGACCCGGGAGTGTGAGAAGACCATGGCAGGACCTGAATCAGGAGAGGAGGCTGTAGAGCCATGGGGCAGGTGAGAGGATGGCCGTCGCTGGCGGAGGCTGGGAGTGAGAGCACACGTGGGAGCCACACTGTAACTAGGCAGGTGAGAGGAGGAGCGCCCCCCCGGGACCTGGTGGGGCTGAGCGCTATAGTACCCCCCTTAAGTCCCCTCCTCTTCAGGAATGTCTTCAGGAGAAGAGGGGCATTAACATTCTCCTCAGATTCCCACAACCTTTCCTCAAGACCAAACCCCTTCCAGTATACTAAGAAGTAGGTTTTACCTTGGACCTCCTTAGCTGCAAGGATGGCTTTTACCTCATAGACGACTTCATCACAGACAGGAGGAATCGAGGTACCAGGATCACTGTGGAACCAACTCAGGACGACTGGCTTGAGGAGGGACACATGGCAGGAGTTCGGGATGCATAGTGTAGATGGCAGCTATAACTTGTGGGACACCTCATTGATCCACTGGAGCACTTCGAAGGGACCAATAGAGTGGGGACCCAAGTTCAGGCGGACGTACTTGAATGAGAGCCAGACCTTGTCTCCGGGCTGAAAGGAGGAAGCATCTAGGCATTTCTTGTCAGTGTGTCTCTTCATATGGTTAGAGGAATGTTTCAGAGCAGACTTGCCCAGATGTCGGAGAAAGACCTAATGAGTAGAGTTGAGCGCGGTTCGAGGTTCGAGGTTCTCCAGTTCTAGGCTCGAGTGATTTTGGGGGCTGTTCGAGATCGAACTAGAACTCGAGCTTTTTGCAAAAGCTCGATAGTTCTAGATACGTTCGAGAACGGTTCTAGCAGCAAAAAGCAGGGCTTTTTACAGCTAGAGTGTGCAGGAGCCATCGCTGGCAGCCTGCCAGAAGCTGGTAACCAAGATAAACATCGGGTATCCAAGCAAAGCGCTTTGGTTAGTAACCCGATGTTTATCCTAGTTACGTGCAGGAAGCCCACACTTCCCCGCTCAGCTCACTCTGCCCCCTCCTGCCCGCAGCATGTACACACGTACACACACACACACACACACACACACACAGACGGTCCCGCTCGGCTTACCTGCGGTCGGCCCGGGGGCAGCAGTCCTTGGCACTGGAAACTGTGGCTGCCGGCCCTTTAAGGCCACTGTGTTCTCCTGCATTGAGCATCATCTGTGGGCGGAGCTACCGCCCGGCGTCCTGCTCGGTCGCACAGATGAAGGAGTCACAGTGCCAGCCAGCGACCCCCAGCACATCGCTTCCCTCCGGCGCTGTGTGGGCCCCATCTGCACCGTGACCTGATCAGTATGTGGGACATCACTCCCTCCCCGCCCCTCCCTGTCCCCCCGTGCGTGTGTGGGCCCCGGAGCCGTGTGTGTGACCCCTGGAGCCGCGTGTGTGGGCCCCGCAGAGCCGTGTGTGTGACCCCCGGAGCCGCGTGTGTGGGCCCCGCAGAGCAAGGTGTGTGTTTGTATGTATGCATGCAGCAGAGCAGTATGCGTGTCTATATGTATGTATGTATATATGCAGCAGAGCAGTATGCGTGTCTGTATGTATATATGCAGCAGAGCAGTATACGTGTCTCTATGTATGTATGTATATATGCAGCAGAGCAGTATGCGTGTCTATATGTATGTATATATGCAGCAGAGCAGTATGCGTGTCTATATGTATGTATGTATATATGCAGCAGAGCAGTATGCGTGTCTGTATGTATGTGGACTTGGAATTTTCATTGACCCATAATTATTTTGTGTTCAAGGGGTCCTTCTATCTGCAGCTCCAGGGAACAGCGATGGGGGCCTCCTTTGCCCCCTCCTATGCCAACCTGTTCCTGGGGCTGTGGGAGAGAGACCTCCCCCTGCCGGATCTGGAGTCGTCAATGGGCCGTGTCCCTCTTTGGACACGGTACATTGACGACATTTTCCTGATCTGGCGGGGTTCTGAGGGTCAATTAAATGAGTTTATGGGGACACTTAATATCAATGATAAGAACATTAAGATCACATATCAATTCAGTGCTAACTCTTTGGATTTTTTGGATGTTGCAGTTCGGAGGGATGATCAAAATATTGTACAAACAGACATATTTAGGAAGGCCACATCATGCAATATGTTGCTCCATGCCTCTTCTGCTCATCCCCGATATATGATTGACTCGGTTCCGACCGGACAGTTCCTTCGTTTGCGAAGAATTTGTTCGGTTGATTCTGACTTTAATCATCGTGCACAGGAACTAAAAAACAGGTTTTTGGAACGTGGATATAGTAGGCGTTCTATCAAACGTGCCTACAATAGAGCAAAACATGCGTCCAGGGATACCCTCCTATACACCCCTAAGAAATCCGTGGGTCCGGAACCACTTAGGTTTGTGACTACATACCATTCTAGATTTTCTCACATGAGAAAATGTTTAGAGAAGGCATGGCCTATCTTGTTGACGGACCCAGTACTGTCAAAAATATTACCTGATAGACCACTTGTCTCTATTCGAAGATCTCAAAATCTACGTGATCTTTTAGTCACAAGTCACTATGAAACTCAGGAATCTATTTCATCTTTTCTTGATGTCAGTAAACGACCTTCTGGTTCCAGACCTTGTGGACAATGTCTGGCTTGTGCTAATATGGACCGACACGACCATTTTGTCGATTCATCAGGGACAAAAACCTTTAAGATAAAAAAATCCATCACTTGCACCACCACTGCGGTTGTGTATTATGCGGTTTGCCCTTGCCAGAAAATATACGTTGGTTTGACCACACGTCCATTTAAAATTCGGATTAGGGAACATGTCAATGGAATCAATTCCGCAATAAGTGAAGTGGACATCTCCAGTCTCAAAACGTTGCCCAAACATTTTAAGTTACATCATCAGTCTGATGGGACTCTTTTGAGATTTCGCGGCATTGACTCCATTGAGACTAACATTAGAGGAGGGAGAGTTGGTACTAATTTGGCGCGCCTTGAGGCCAAGTGGATCTGGCTTTTAAAAACCCTACAACCTATGGGTTTGAATGAAAACAGTGGTTTCTCTGCTTTTTTATGATCACTTTCTATGTCATGTCTCTTTTTATGTGTTTTTAACTTTTTCCATTTTCGTTATTATTTTAGTTTTGCCCGACCTGGAATTTATCTTCTTGGAATTCCAATTTATGGCCGATATGATATGTTACTTCCATCTCTTCCATCGACATGAAATACTTGTCATATGGACTACACAGCGTTTTACTATTGTAATCTCTATGTATTGTGATATAATGTATTATTAACATCGATTTTAAGAGGTTGTGACATTAGTGACAGTTGTCACTAATATTGTTCTAGGCCTAGATCAATACTCTTATGTTGCGCTTATTATTATTATTGGATACAATTGTCCTGCGTATACATTGCCTGCTGTTCACATGCTTGATTCACTAAATATCGCTGTGATTACTCTGACGCATGCGCGCCCGGCGCTGTCATGTTCCTCCCTTCCTCGGCCGTGTCTCCAGGGGCGGCTCTACCTGTCCGATCATGTGACCTCCTTGATCTGGTGGGCGGAGCTTAGCCCTTGACGCGGCGGCGGAAGTGGATGATCAGCTGCTCTGGGCTCGCCTGCGTCACAGAGACAGATCGCGCATTTGATTGGTTTGCGGGCCCTTTTTAACACACGCACAATTTCTGGCATGACACCACCCCTGACGTAGGCATCCGCCGAAACGGACGTTCGTCGGGTGGGGGTGCCATCCGGTGTTACCTGTGAGATCTTCCCTGGTAAGTTATTGCAACACTCTATACTACCATTGGGTTTAATTGTGGTAATGTCTCACATGGGAGGTTTGAGCATGGTATACTCCTGGAGTTCTAATCGGCATATTAGGTTCACAGTAACCAATGTGATATGGAGATTTGTCTATTGAGCACTCCTGGAGTATATAATTACCATATTAGGTTCTGAGTAACCACTGTGATACGGATTGGGGGCTTTTTACCATCTTTTCCTTCCTTCCCAACCATCCATCTATGGTTTCACCGGATTGAGCACCCTGTTGTATGCTTGTCACTGTGCCTTATGTAATGCTCACAATAAATATTTATTATTGGTACTGGAAGTCTGATCGCTTCTTTTCTTGTGTATGTTGTTGACTGGCGATTTTTCCATGGTCCTACTATGTCACACACCATGTTACTGATATAAATTGTGGTGTAATTGGGTTTATCATGGTGGTGTATGTGCTGGAAAGTAATTTCTTTACTCTCATTGCTGTGTTCTGCACAGGTTTCTCCTTTCTAACGGACATGGACTACCGGGCCAAAGAACAAACTTGGCTTGGTCAAATTGAGCAGGTGTTTGGCACGGATGAATCAGGCATACTTATTGAAAGTGATCTGAGAATTGATGACATATTCAAAAATATGCAGCGTCTTTTAGTAAAACGCACCAAACTATGGTGGAACAGGGCGTTCCTCAGTAAATATCTATCCAAAAACCTCGTACCCAGAGGTCTCAGAGTACGGGTCATTCCCACGTTTCCTGTTACAGATGAGGAATTTATGAACAAATGGGAAGAGGCATGTGGCAAATGTTCTAAAATATTTCTGGAGCTACTTATGGAGTTAAATTCTAAAACGATTGCTGACTTAGATAAAGAATTAGACACCATACAGGCTAAATTTAGGTCTGATTGTCCTAGTGAAAAATTGTCCTCGTATGAGAGCCAATTGGAAAAAGTTTTAGATTCTGTGGTCAAGAAAATTCAACAAACTCAGACAAGTAAATTTGGCCGTGACCAACGTGATTACCAACAAAAACTGGTGTATTTTTGGAGGAAACCCACTATGGATAATTCTGCATCTATTATATCAGGGTCTTCAGTAAGTGATGTATCTGATTCCAATCTATCATCACTCTCCATGAGATCTGGTCGCCAAGTCCAAAGGGGGATGACATCCCCCTCTGTGAAAAATCGGAATTATAAACTGTTTGACCGTCCGCGTGGAAGCAATAACAAGGTAATTAATCTGAGCAACCATCAATTATCCTCAGCTGATCTTGCTCTGTTGGAAAGGGGTTTTACCTTTTCCCCGGCTGCTAGATTTGATGTATTTTCAGCAGTGAAGGATCTCAATTTATTTGCTCGATCCATGATCTTTAGGAGGCACTTCTTTGATCCTAACATTGAAATCCTCTTCCCTACAGAGGAGGAACAAGCAGCATTACGCGAATTAGAAGAACTGGCGATTGAGCATAATTCCACGGAAGGAGGTAAGATCCCTCTGTCCATTCGTCCCAAATCCAAAAAGTTCCCTCCTCTTTCTACCTGCTCTTGTGTTGATCTATTTGTCAAAATAGTTAGCAGTGATTTTGAGAAGATTCCTACTTCCATTGCTAATGACAATTTGTCTAGAACTGAACGTGCAAGGTTGAGGGAGCTGCGGTCTCTGCCGGATATAGTGCTGAAGCCCGCAGATAAGGGAGGAAATGTGGTCGTTTGGCCGAGAGTGTTGTATGAGAGGGAAGCTTTCAAACAACTTAACAACAAACTGTGTTATAAGAAGATAACCTACAACCCTCTCATCACATTCTCGGCCCAGTTAAGAACGATTTTAGATTCTGCTGTATCTAATAATGTGATCACGAAAGACCTGGCTTCGGCACTGTTGGTGGCTGAGCCCGTAGCTCCCACCTTGTACTTATTACCAAAAGTTCATAAAAATTTACAATCACCCCCTGGAAGACCCATTGTCTCGGGTAGAGGGAGCTTTTTGGAAAACATTAACAAATGGATAGAATCGGTACTGCACCCTTTTGTGGAAGGATTGCCTTCTTTTATCAAAGATACAAGTGACTTCCTGAGGAGAATGGATGGACTCTTTATTGAGGATGATGCATTGATGGTTGCGGGTGATATTGAATCACTGTATACCAGTATTCGTCACGCCGACGGCCTTTCAGCTGTACAATATTTTCTCCGGGGCTCCAACCTGTCCTCAGGGTTCACATCATTAGTCATGCAACTCTTGGAATTTTCATTGACCCATAATTATTTTGTGTTCAAGGGGTCCTTCTATCTGCAGCTCCAGGGAACAGCGATGGGGGCCTCCTTTGCCCCCTCCTATGCCAACCTGTTCCTGGGGCTGTGGGAGAGGGACCTCCCCCTGCCGGATCTGGAGTCGTCAATGGGCCGTGTCCTTCTTTGGACACGGTACATTGACGACATTTTCCTGATCTGGCGGGGTTCTGAGGGTCAATTAAATGAGTTTATGGGGACACTTAATATCAATGATAAGAACATTAAGATCACATATCAATTCAGTGCTAACTCTTTGGATTTTTTGGATGTTGCAGTTCGGAGGGATGATCAAAATATTGTACAAACAGACATATTTAGGAAGGCCACATCATGCAATATGTTGCTCCATGCCTCTTCTGCTCATCCCCGATATATGATTGACTCGGTTCCGACCGGACAGTTCCTTCGTTTGCGAAGAATTTGTTCGGTTGATTCTGACTTTAATCATCGTGCACAGGAACTAAAAAACAGGTTTTTGGAACGTGGATATAGTAGGCGTTCTATCAAACGTGCCTACAATAGAGCAAAACATGCGTCCAGGGATACCCTCCTATACACCCCTAAGAAATCCGTGGGTCCGGAACCACTTAGGTTTGTGACTACATACCATTCTAGATTTTCTCACATGAGAAAATGTTTAGAGAAGGCATGGCCTATCTTGTTGACGGACCCAGTACTGTCAAAAATATTACCTGATAGACCACTTGTCTCTATTCGAAGATCTCAAAATCTACGTGATCTTTTAGTCACAAGTCACTATGAAACTCAGGAATCTATTTCATCTTTTCTTGATGTCAGTAAACGACCTTCTGGTTCCAGACCTTGTGGACAATGTCTGGCTTGTGCTAATATGGACCGACACGACCATTTTGTCGATTCATCAGGGACAAAAACCTTTAAGATAAAAAAATCCATCACTTGCACCACCACTGCGGTTGTGTATTATGCGGTTTGCCCTTGCCAGAAAATATACGTTGGTTTGACCACACGTCCATTTAAAATTCGGATTAGGGAACATGTCAATGGAATCAATTCCGCAATAAGTGAAGTGGACATCTCCAGTCTCAAAACGTTGCCCAAACATTTTAAGTTACATCATCAGTCTGATGGGACTCTTTTGAGATTTCGCGGCATTGACTCCATTGAGACTAACATTAGAGGAGGGAGAGTTGGTACTAATTTGGCGCGCCTTGAGGCCAAGTGGATCTGGCTTTTAAAAACCCTACAACCTATGGGTTTGAATGAAAACAGTGGTTTCTCTGCTTTTTTATGATCACTTTCTATGTCATGTCTCTTTTTATGTGTTTTTAACTTTTTCCATTTTCGTTATTATTTTAGTTTTGCCCGACCTGGAATTTATCTTCTTGGAATTCCAATTTATGGCCGATATGATATGTTACTTCCATCTCTTCCATCGACATGAAATCCTTGTCATATGGACTACACAGCGTTTTACTATTGTAATCTCTATGTATTGTGATATAATGTATTATTAACATCGATTTTAAGAGGTTGTGACATTAGTGACAGTTGTCACTAATATTGTTCTAGGCCTAGATCAATACTCTTATGTTGCGCTTATTATTATTATTGGATACAATTGTCCTGCGTATACATTGTCTGCTGTTCACATGCTTGATTCACTAAATATCGCTGTGATTACTCTGACGCATGCGCGCCCGGCGCTGTCATGTTCCTCCCTTCCTCGGCCGTGTCTCCAGGGGCGGCTCTACCTGTCCGATCATGTGACCTCCTTGATCTGGTGGGCGGAGCTTAGCCCTTGACGCGGCGGCGGAAGTGGATGATCAGCTGCTCTGGGCTCGCCTGCGTCACAGAGACAGATCGCGCATTTGATTGGTTTGCGGGCCCTTTTTAACACACGCACAATTTCTGGCATGACACCACCCCTGACGTAGGCATCCGCCGAAACGGACGTTCGTCGGGTGGGGGTGCCATCCGGTGTTACCTGTGAGATCTTCCCTGGTAAGTTATTGCAACACTCTATACTACCATTGGGTTTAATTGTGGTAATGTCTCACATGGGAGGTTTGAGCATGGTATACTCCTGGAGTTCTAATCGGCATATTAGGTTCACAGTAACCAATGTGATATGGAGATTTGTCTATTGAGCACTCCTGGAGTATATAATTACCATATTAGGTTCTGAGTAACCACTGTGATACGGATTGGGGGCTTTTTACCATCTTTTCCTTCCTTCCCAACCATCCATCTATGGTTTCACCGGATTGAGCACCCTGTTGTATGCTTGTCACTGTGCCTTATGTAATGCTCACAATAAATATTTATTATTGGTACTGGAAGTCTGATCGCTTCTTTTCTTGTGTATGTATATATGCAGCAGAGCAGTATGCGTGTCTATATGTATGTATGAATATATGCAGCAGAGCAGTATGCGTGTCTGTATGTATGTATATATGCAGCAGAGCAGTATGCGTGTCTATATGTATGTATGTATATATGCAGCAGAGCAGTATGCATGTCTGTATGTATGTATGTATATAAGCAGCAGAGCAGTATGCATGTCTGTATGTATGCATGTATGTATGCAGCAGAGCAGTATACGTGTCTCTATGTATGTATGTATGCATGCAGAGCAGTATGCGTGTCTGTATGTATGTATATATGCAGCAGAGCAGTATGCGTGTCTATATGTATGTATGTATATATGCAGCAGAGCAGTATGCATGTCTGTATGTATGTATGTATATATGCAGCAGAGCAGTATGCGTGTCTGTATGTATGCATGTATATATGCAGCAGAGCAGTATACGTGTCTCTATGTATGTATGTATGCATGCAGAGCAGTATGCGTGTCTATATGTATGTATGTATGCAGCAGAGCAGTATGCGTGTCTATATGTATGTATATATGCAGCAGAGCAGTATGCGTGTCTGTATGTATGTATATATGCAGCAGAGCAGTATGCGTGTCTGTATGTATGTATATATGCAGCAGAGCAGTATGCGTGTCTATATGTATGTATGTATATATGCAGCAGAGCAGTATGCGTGTCTGTATGTATATATGCAGCAGAGCAGTATACGTGTCTCTATGTATGTATGTATATATGCAGCAGAGCAGTATGCGTGTCTATATGTATGTATGTATGCAGCAGAGCAGTATGCGTGTCTATATGTATGTATATATGCAGCAGAGCAGTATGCGTGTCTATATGTATGTATGTATATATGCAGCAGAGCAGTATGCGTGTCTATATGTATGTATATATGCAGCAGAGCAGTATGCGTGTCTATATGTATGTATGTATATATGCAGCAGAGCAGTATGCGTGTCTATATGTATGTATATATGCAGCAGAGCAGTATACGTGTCTATATGTATGTATATATGCAGCAGAGCAGTATGCGTGTCTGTATGTATGTATATATGCAGCAGAGCAGTATGCGTGTCTGTATGTATGTATGTATATATGCAGCAGAGCAGTATGCGTGTCTATATGTATGTATATATGCAGCAGAGCAGTATGCGTGTCTATATGTATGTATGTATGCAGCAGAGCAGTATGCGTGTCTGTCTGTATGTATGTATGCAGCAGAGCAGTATGCGTGTCTGTCTGTATGTATGTATGTATGCAGCAGAGCAGTGTGTGTGTGTGTCTGTATGTATGCATGTATGTATGCAGCAGAGCAGTATGCGTGTCTGTATGTATGTATGTATGCAGCAGAGCAGTGTGTGTGTGTGTCTGTATGTATGCATGTATGTATGCAGCAGAGCAGTATGCGTGTCTGTCTGTCTGTATGTCTGTATGTATGTATGTATGCAGCAGAGCAGTGTGTGTGTGTGTGTCTGTCTGTATGTATGCAGCAGAGCAGTGTGTGTGTGTGTCTGTATGTATGTATGTAGCAGAGCAGTGTGTGTGTGTCTGTCTATATGTATGTATGTAGCAGAGCAGTGTGTGTGTGTCTGTCTATATGTATGTATGCATGCAGAGCAGTATGTGTGTGTCTGTATGTATGTATGCAGCATAGCAGTGTGTGTCTCTGTATGTATGCATGTATGATGTGTATCTATGTATGTCAGTGTATATGACTGTATAGATTTGTCTGTTTATATGTATTTTTGTGAGTTTGTCTTTAAATATGTATATGTACGTGTATGTATCTGTGTATGTGTGTGTGTCTGCGTGTTTATGGGGCCCACTGGGACTCTTCCGCCCGGGGCCCACAAAAACCTGAAGCCGGCCCTGCCTGCGGTGATGAAGTCCCGCCATCCCGACCTCAGCGCTGTCACTGTCCTCCATGGCCGCCGCTTGTCACATCACCTTCTCTCGCTTCCGACCCGAGACTGACTAGCGGTGACGTCACGGGCCTCTCGCGATTCTTGGCTGTGAAGGCGGCGGTCATTGAACTCAGTGACAGGGGCTGTCAGTGTGCTGGAGATCAGCGCAGGTAATGTACCTCGCTGACAGCAGCACTTGTCATGCCCTGCAGTGACCTGGGCTGACCCATTGATGTTAGCTCAGGTCACTGCACTGCTCTCCCAGCCAATGGGGAACATCCTGCTCTTCATTGACTGGGACAGTGTGGATCGTCATGGCAACCCCTTGGATTACACCAGACCTGGATTTGTTTTTCTTTCTAATAAATTGGTTAAAGAGGGAATGTTTTGGGGAGTGTTTTTTCAAATAAAAATGTGTTTGTCGTCTATTTTTTTTATTACTGACTGGGTTGGTGATGTCGGGTATCTGATAGACGCCTGACCTCACCAACCCCAGGGCTTAATGCCAGGTGACATTACACATCTGGTATTAACCCCATATATTACCCCGTTTGCCACCGCACCAGGGCGCGGGATGAGCTGGAGCGAAGCACCAGGATTGGCGCATCTAATGGATGTGCCACTTCTGGGGCGGCTGCGGCCTGCTATTTTTAGGCTGGGGAGAGTCCAATAACCATGGACCTCCCTAGTCTGAGAATATCAGGCCCCAGCTGTCTTCTTTACCTTGGCTGGTGATCCAATTTTGGGGGACCCCTACGTGTTTTTTTTTTAAATTATTTATTTAATTTAAAATAACAGCGTGGGGTGCCCTCAGTTTTGGATTACCAGCCAAGGTGAGGTTGCCAGCTGTGGTCTGCAGGCTGCAGCCGTCTGCTTTACCCTAGCTGGCTACAAAACTAGGGGGAACCCTACGTCATTTTTTTTTTTCATTTTTTTGGCTAAATACAAAGCTAAGCACCCCTTAGTGCCACATGAAAGGCACCAAAGGGTGCTCCACTTTTTCTCCACTTATTCTCCACTTATTCTCCACTTATTCTCCACTTATTCTCCACTTATTCTCCACTTTTTCTCCATTTTTTTCTCCACTTTTTCTCCGTTCTTTTTCTATGGTCGGTCTACCCATTAGCTCTGCCATGCATACTGTAGCTCTACACCTACTGCATATGTTACTTTATGATTGACATCTCTTTCGTACCAGAGCTGTCTAAGTCTACTCTGACCCCATATTTGTCATTACTATATTGTCCTTGTACTGTATTATGACATTTGTATCATGTGTTTCATTTCTTGCTGTGTTGCAATTTTTTTGCTGCATCCCAATTGTACCTCTACATTGTTCGAGTTTATGTTATTGTTCTCTCACTCTTATGTGATACTGATTATTGTCATTTTTCATGATTACATGCAGATAAGTCCAATCTGACGAAGGCTCAGGCTGAAACGTCATTTGTAACTTGTTTTGGACAAAAACATATATGCTTATGAAAAAAATGTTTTTCTTAATACGGACCAATAAAGAGTGATTTTGCATTACTATCCATTGTGACTTACTGACTTAGTCTGGGAGATTTAGAGTGCCGAGGTTACTCACTAATTTTATCTATTATTACCTCTCAGCACCTATATACCAGTGAGCAGAGCTTCCTCTACAGTAGTTCTCCTGATTAGGCATGCCCTTACCTCATGAGCAGGGCATTGCAGCTTTGGTAGCAACCATTACGACATGGACTCTGCTGCTGTGGACCCGGGGAGAGTGAGTGCAGATTCATTGCACCCACACTCCTCAAATGAAGGGTCCGCACTCCTAGAAAATGGGGGATACGTTCCCTGAGTGTCTCCCCCCCATATTCTAGACGGTCCAGAGTCGTCGTGGGACCCCTTTATTTTTTTTCTTACAATAAATTGGTGAAAGAGGAAATGTTTTGGGGACTGTTTTTTCAAATAAATTTCTTTTGTCGATTTTTTGTTTTTGTTAGTACTGACAGTTTATGATGTTGGGTATCTAATAGACGCCATGACATCACAAACTGCTGGGCTTGATCTCAGGTGACTTTACAGCTAGTATCAACCCGATTTATTACCCCGTTTGCCACTGCACCAGGGCACGGGATGAGCTGGGGTGAAGCGCCAGGATTGGCGCATCTAGTGGATGCGCCACGTCTGGGGTGCCTGCGGCCTGCTATTTTTAGGCTGTGAAGGCCCAATAACTATGGACCTTCCCACCCTGAGAATACCAGACCACAGCTGTCCGCTTTACCTTGGCTGGTGATCCAATTTGGGGGGACCCTACTTTTATTGTGTAATTATTAATATTTATAAAATAATTATAAAAAAGAGCCTGAGGGGACCTCCACATTGGATCCCCAACCACGGTAAAGCTGCCAGCTGTGGTTTTCAGGCTACAGCCGTCTGCTTTACCCTAGCTGGCTATCAAAAATGGGGGGACCCAACGTAATTTTTTTTTTTAACCATTTTTTAAATAGAAAAAATTAATGGGCTTCCCTGTATTTTGATTGCCAACCAAGGTAACGGCAGGCAGATGGGGGTGGCAACCCATAGCTGTCTGCTTTATCTGCGCTGAGAATCAAAAATACCGCGGAGCGCTACGTCATTTTTTTAAAGATTTATTTTTACAGCACTGTGATGTCCAGCAACCAAAATACAGGGAAGCCCATTTTATTTTTAGTTATTTAAATAAATAATTAAAAAAAATATATATGGGCTCCCGCTGCATTTTTTGTATTGCTAGCTAAGGGTAATCCAAGCAGCTACTGGCTGCTAACCCCCACTGCTTGGTGTTACCTTCACTGGCAATGGAAAATCCAGGGAAGCATTTTTTATTTTTTTTGCCAAAAAAATACAAAAAAAAGGACGTGAGCTTCGCCATATTTTTGTATGCTAGCCAGGTACAGCAGGCAGCCACGGGCTGCCTCCAACCCCCAGTTGCCTATTTGTACCCGGCTGGGAACCAAAAATATAGGGAAGCCCGTTTTTTTTTAATTATTTCACTTATTTCATGAAATAATTAAAAAACAAATGACGTGGGCTTCGCCCCATTTTTGTGTCCAGCCAGGTACAACTAGGCAGCTGGGGATTGGAATCCGCAGCACAGGTTAGCCCGAGGTTTCTGGGCGCCTCTACTGCGGATTTCAGTCCGCAGCTGCCCCAGAAAATGGCGCTCTCATAGAAGCGCCATCATCTGGCGCTGTATCCAACTCTTCCAACAGCCCTGGAGCCGGGTGGCTTGTTGGGTAATCATGAGTTAATACTGGCTTTGTTTTACTAGCCAGTATTAAGCCAGAGATTCTTAATGTCAGGCACGTTTGACCCGGCCATTAAGAATCTCCAATAAAGGGTTAAAAAAAACACCACACAGAGAAAAAATACTTTAATAGAAATAAATACACAGACACATTAGAGACTCCATCTTTATTACCCCCTGTCAGCCCTCCACGATCCTGCTCTTCTGTCTTCTTTCTTTCTAGTGTAGTAGTAGTGACGATTGTAGTGAGGATGAGTTTACCCAGCTTATCACTTGGGGCTGGGGAACCTCCATCCTCACTACAATGCTCACTACAATCGTGCAGCCTTCACTCCATGAGTGAACAGTGCTGGCTGTCAGCGGTAACAGCGGTAACGCTGACAGACGCGTTACCATAGCAACGGTGCTCTCGGAGCCGCGGTTAGCGGTGACATCACCGCTAACTGCGTTGCTATGGCAACGGTGATCTCCGTTAATGACCGGCTGTGTCAGCCGGTCACTAACGGAACGGGGAGTCGACCGTGTGCTAGAGCATGTCGCCGGTACACGGCGATACACATATGTGCACCGTGTACCGGAGAGATGCACTCGCAGGTCCTACATGACGCGTCATAGTCATGTGACCAGTCTGTAGCCAATGAGATAATAGCCACGTGACTGGTCACATGGCTATTCTGACGTCACGACAGGTCCTGCATCTCTGCTGGCAGTGCTGGTCACCGGGAGGATTCAGCGATCATCGGATGGAATAGCGGCAGGAGACAGAGTGCAGGAGGGATCGCGAGGACCGGTAAGTGTTATGGCAATGTTTATTAACTGTTTGTGTACATTTATCATGCATTTTTATGTGTTTGTGATTGCCTCCCATTCTAGCCTATACGTTCTAGTTCGGTTCGTCGAACGTTCGACGAACCGAACTCGAACGGGACCCCCGTTCGGCGAGCCGACCTCGAGCCGAACCGGGACCGGTTCGCTCATCTCTACTAATGAGAGTATCAGCTGCAGGGTTGCCCGAAGAACACGCCACAGGACATGTAAATTTTAGTTGCTGTCCATAAACCACCTGGAACGGGGACTTGGAGGAGGACTCACGTGATTATTATAGGAGACTCGGCCCAAGGAATGAGTTTGACCCAGTTGCTGTGGTGTTCATCCACTTAGTGGTGAAGATAGTTCGTCAGGACTTGGTTAATGCGTTCCACTTGGCCATTGGACTGTGGATTATAGGCAGAAGAGAAGTCCAATGCAACAACCATCATCTTGCAGACAGCTCTCCAAAACCAAGCGGTGAACTTGACTCCTCTATTAGACACGATATGGAGAGGAAAGCCGTGTAGCCAAAAGATGTACTTGATGAACAGTTCAGTGAGAACCAGAGTGGAAGGTAACCCTGTAATTGGCATGAAGTGGGCCATCTTGGAGAACCTGTCCACCACAATCCAGATGACGGTGCACCCAGACGACTTTGGCAGGTCCATGATAAAATCCATGCCGATGTGTTGCCAAGGAGCGGATGGTACCAGTAAAGAAAGCAAAAGACCTGCTGGAATCGTCTTAAGGATCTAGTTCCGCGCACAGGAAGAACCGGAGTAAACAAATTCTAGGACGTCTTGCCGTAGTCCCTGCCACCAGTAGTACTGTGGTTGGTATAGATGGTGACTGGATGAACCGACCCCTCTAGCAGATATCGCCATTCCTCTAGGGCCAACTTGATTGCCAACCACTCACGGTCACCAATCGATTACTTCCATTCTGCTGGAGAAAAAGCCCTGTAAAATAAACCACAGGTTACTGTCTAAAGGCCCTGTCACACGCTACGATATATCTAACGATATGTCGTCGGGGTCACGGAATTCGTGACGCACATCCGGCATCATTGGAGATGTCGTAGCGTGAGACAGCTCCGAACGACTGTTAACGAGCAAAAAAACTCACCTTATTGTTGCTCGTTGACACATCGTTCATTTTCATAATGTCGTTCCTCCTTCTCTGCACCAGTTGTTCGTCGTTCCCGAGGCAGCACACATCGCTACGTGTGACACCCCAGGAACGACGAACACAGCTTACCTGCTTCCCGCCGGCAATGAGGAAGGAAGGAGGTGGGCAGGATGTTCCGGACGCTCATCTCCGCCCCTCCGTTTCTTTTGGGGGCCTGCTGTGTGACGTCGCCGTGACGCCGAATGTCCCTCCCCCTTCAGGAAGAGGATGTTCGCCGCCAACAGAGACATCGTTAGGGAGGTAAGTACGTGTGACGGGGGTTAACGACATTCTGCGCCACTGGCAATTAATTGCCCGTGACGCACAACCGACGGGGGCGGGTGCAATCACTTATGTGATCGCACGATATATCGGAGCGTGTGACGGGGCCTTTACCCTCCGTTGTCTTATGTGTAAGGACTGCATTGGCTCTGGAGGAAGAGGTATTAACCTCAAGACTAAACTGCTTGCTAGTGTTGGATCTATGCAATGCTGGAGCAGAAGCAAAGGCCACTTAACAAAGATTCTTCAGCCTCTGGGGTCCATTTATTCGGGTTCTCCCCTTTGCAAGTGAGAAGAGATGGGATGCACCAGAGACGAGAAGTGTGGAATGAATTGTCTGTAATAGTTGGTGAATCCCAGGAACCGCTGGATATCCTTCAACCCATCTGGACAGGGTCACTTTAGTATGGCTGACACCTTATCTGGATCCATCTTTAGACCAGTATCTGAGACTATGTAGCCAAGGAAGGGCAGCGAGGTCTGCTCAAACAGACATTTCTCGAGTTTGGCATAGAGGCAGTTCTCTCTCAACCTCTGCAGGACCAGACGAACATATCCTCGGTGGGTAGACAGATCTGGAGAGAAGATAAGGATGTTGTCAAGGTACACAACCACACAGGTGTACAGAAGGTCACAGATGATGTCGTTCACAAACTCTTGGAAGACCATAGGAGCATTACTAAATCCGAAGGGCATCACTCGATATTTGTAGTAACCATCATGAGTGTTGAATGCCATCTTCCATTCATCACCCAACCAATTCTGGACCAGATTGTATGCGCCCAGGAGATCTAACTTGGAGAAGATCTTGGATCCTTGAAAACGATAAAACAATTCAGGAATAAGAGGCAGCGGGTATTTATTCTTCAGCGTGATCTTATTCAGCCCTCGGTAGTCGATGCAAGGTCGTAGACCCCCGTTCTTTTTCTTGACAAAGAAGAAGCCCGCTCCAGCAGGAGAGGAGGACTTTTGGTTGAAGCCTCGGGCTAAATTCTCTTTTATATACTCGGACATAGCTTGGATATCTGCCTGCGACAGAGGGTAGATGCGCCCAGGAGGAGGGATTGTCCCAGGGAGAAGGTCAATGGGACATTCATGGGGCCTGTGTGGCGGCAACGTCTCAGCCTCCTTCTTGTTAAAGACGTCGGCGTAGGACCAGTACGTGGATGGCAAGCCAGGAAGATTGGCCGGCTCGACAGGCGGGTGAAGAGGACGCATCGGGATCAGGCACTTATCATGGCAGAATGCTCCCCATTGGAGTATATTTCCTGAATACCAGTCCAATATCGGCTTGTGCAACTGAAGCCATGGTATTCCCAGCAGCAGAGTATGAGCTATCCCAGGAAGCACATGGAAGGCAATCTTCTCAGAATACAGTAACCCTACTTGCAGTTCAAAGGTCTCAGTGATGTACCGGATGGGTTCAGAAAGTGGTTTTCCATCCAGAGAGGAAACAATGACGGGAGTAGCAAGACATCGGTCAGTAATCTGGTGTTGATCCACCACTGACTCCTGGATAACGTTCCCGGCAGAGCCAGAATTCAGGAACGCATGCTCTGAAAACTAGATGGAACCGCAGGACAGGGATACGGGTACATTGAGAAAAAAAAAGAGGACTTGTCTTGACCTAGGGTGGCCTGTCCGACTAACCCTAGGCTCAGTAGTTTCCTGGCTTTACTGGACAGTCCTGAATCAGATGCTTGGCACTTCCACAGTAGAAGCACTTTCCTGACGCCTGCTGATTCCTCTGCCGTCGTCTGGACTCGGCGACACGATCGACCTCCATGAGCTCATGCGGAGCAGTAGGCCTAGTGGAAAGAGACAATATTGGTCACTGGAAGGTGGGCGCCAGACATGAGGTTCTCCTCTGACGAGTGATCTCTCTGGCACGCTCCTGAAAGCGTAGATCAATACAGGTTGCCAGGAAATCAGATCTTCCTAGGTGGTAGGTACATCTCGGCTAGCCAGTTCGTCCCTGATTCTTCCGGACAATCCTTCCCAGACCAATGCGTCGTTATTCCATCTGAGTTCAGAGGACAGAGTGCGGAACTCGATTGCTTACTGTCCCACGGTGAGATTCCCCTGGTGGATTCCCATGAGCAAAAAGGCAGTAGAAGAGAGGCGTCCAGGCTTGTTGAACACCTTGTGGAGGGTGTCTAGGAAGATGGACAGATCTTGAATGATCGGGCTATTCTTCTCCCAAAGCAAATTCATCCATGCCAAGACTCGACCCATCAGATTTGACATGATAAATGCTATCTTGGAGCGATCAGTCACCTGTTGCAAAGGCGACAGCTCAAAGTGCAAGGAGCACTGGTTCAGGAACCCATGGCACAATCCTGAGTCACCTCCATACCTGGGTGGGGAGGCCAGGCGGGACCTGGAAATGCATGTAGACAGTCCCACAGATTCAGGAGTAGCTGAGGAAGCTGAGTTTTGCAGTGCGTACAGACTGGAGTCCACGGACGCCATGTGTTCAGACATGCGTCTCTGAGCCTTGTGCTGGCTGGACAGTTCCCTCTGCAGTTTGACAAGCTGGGGGACGTCTGAGGATCCGGAGGCTTACATGGACGCCAGGTTGGATTCTATTGACTTCATGTGTGCCACTAGCTTTGCTTGGGTCTCTCGTTGGCGAGAGAGCTCCTGCTGTTTGTCGGCCAGATGGGTATGTTTGGTCCTGGTGAACTCCAAGGCCTGAGCAAACTGTTATGCTCAGCGAAGAGCGGTGAGCAACAGGGGCTGGACCCACTGGACCGTGCACCGGAAGAAGTGACCAGCAGCAAACCCCTATACAGGGACTGTCCGGTGCTATCAACAGAAGGTCTAAATGCACAGCAGCCAGGGACCAGAGGGGGCAGTCTCTTACGAATGGATATAGTCACAACATCCAATACTGGAGTCCAAGATATAGCGGCACCAAGGTGGAGGCAGAGACGAGACGGCACCGAAGAGTAGGTTTGGACAAGGAGGCACTGTGGTGGAGGCTCGGGGTGACGTGACAATCAGGACATGGCTCAGACGGATGGCACTGCAGTAAAGGCACTGACGTGACGGGACACAGGCAATGAAGGTGATGAGACTCTAAGATGAGACAGAGGTTAGTAACTTGGGACAGGCACAGGGACCAGACACAATAACAACTGGGGACTGAGAAGTAGCAACGTGCTGCTGGCAATGTTGCTCAGGTGCCTCCTGTTAGGAGAGGCGAACTAAAATACCCTTTAGGTAACAGGTGACCTCTGAGGTCACTTCCAGGTAATGAGACACTACCACTTTAAGAAAGGGGCGTGGCCGTGTACGCACCCTATGAGCACTTACTGAAGACCTGCGTGTGGCCTGGAAGCAGGTAGAAGCTGCAGCCGACTCTGAAGCAGAGCGCATGACCCGGGATTGTGAGAAGACCACGGCAGGAGCTGATTAGGAGAGGAGGCTGCAGAGCCACGGAGCAGGTGAGAGGAAGGACACCGCCGCCGGAGGCTAGGAGTGGGAGCCTCGATGGAACTGGGCAGGTGAGAGGAGGAGCGCCCCCCCCGGGACCTGGTGGGGCTGAGCGCTACACCCATGATGGTGACATATATATACCAGGATGTAGGGCATTAATACAGAATAGGGGAATGAGCTTGTATTTCTTTATAGGATTAAGTACACAACAAGGGCTCATACATCTAACCAACATGTGGCCCTTGCCTGAGAATACCATCCCCCAGCTGTCAGCTTTATCATGGTTGGGTATCAAAATTGGGAGGGGGGAGGGGGAATGCAAGCTGTTTTTTTAAAATGTTTTATTTGGATACATTTTTTTAAAAAGCCGTCTTATTTTGATACTCATCCAAGATAATCAAAGATTATCTGTGCTGGGTATCTTAAGATGGGGGGACCCTATACCTATATTTTTCTATATTTATTTTTACATCATGATAAGGACACACACACACCGTCTGTGATTGCAAGCAGTCAGTCTTGCTGTCACACAGGGTGGGGGTGCAGTCTTATTACAACCAATCACAGATGCCAGGACTTCCAAAGGACGGGGAAGCAGTGCATATGCATGAGGTTAATGACCGGCCCCAAACGAAACTAGTGTTACAGCCGCACAGGAGACTCGTAAGTATAACGCGCCTGCTCTAGTTCCACTATCCCTTCCACCACCATTTTAAAGTGTCCGATTCAGGTCCCCATAGACTTATATGGGGCTCGGCGTCCAGCCAGATGTCTGAGATTAAATCCTAGGCCCAAAACCGTTTTTTTTAAATTAGGTTGGACCTGCAGGTCCTGGGTGTCTGTGCGTTCGCCTATCACTAGTCACAAAAAAAATTTCAGAATCACTGGAATATATTGAAGCGCTGAAACACAGTTGACACTGGTCAGAATTGAGAAAACTGACCTGATCATGAAGGTGAAAACAGGCTTCTAGGTGAAGGGGGTTAAAATGTACACAATCAGATTTCTATTTAGAGTCAAAAAATCCCCTCAACGTTAGTAAAGAAAGCAAAGTCTGACCTACAACAAGCAGATTTAACCCCTTAAGGACTGGGCTATTTTAACCATTGGGCCCCATGCTGTATAAAAATAAACCCAGCCTGGGCCCCATGCTAGTATATATGGGCCCCCAGCCTGGGCCCCATGCTGGTATATATGGACCCTGTTATGAACTGGTAACCGTGGATGATCACAAAAAATCCCATAAATCAGGAAAAAACAAAACCACAAGAATAGTTGGAAACTAAGCTGACCGCAATCCCCTATCTATCAGACAACACTAGAAGTACCAGTGAGATGTTCCTAACACACCTAGACACGTCGTCACTACCGGAGAAACTTGCTACACCTCAAAGATAGAAATGAGGAATCCTAACTTGCCTCGGAGCAGTCCCCAAAGAAATAGCAAACCCCCAACATGTAAACGATGGTGATGTAAGAAAACACAATACACAGATAGAAAATACAGAGTAGCAAAGGTGAGGCCCGACTTACTAGATAGAACGGGACAGGATAGATAACTGATTGCGGCCAGCAAAAAACCCTGCAAAAAATACCAAACTCCTGATAGAAAAAAGATCTGAGTCTCTCCCCCACTATATCAGGTACTCTTGTGCCAGACACTTTAAACAGAACTGCAGATATAATGGGAAGAAACAAAATCACAGAACATATATTATTCTAAAGTGCCAATAATACAAACATGAACAGGGAGCAAGCTCCCTTTCTTGCTGAAGAAACTGCCCTGCTAACAAAAGCAGAGAGACAGATCCATCACAAACAAGAAACTAAAACACAGACCGAAATGGAGTAAGCAGAAACACCCTTAAGTGCAATTCTAGCAAAAAAACACAGAAAATAATAAACTTATCTGGAGTAGATTAAGGCACAGAATAAATGGGAGAAACTGAAGGTAAAACTCCCAGCCATCTTCAGAGGCAGCAGAAAAATGTAACACCGGTGGTCGCCAGACAGAAAATGCTCTCCTAAATGCACTAGACTGATCTGCAATAGGACTTCCTGAATTCCTAATTAATTCCATCACCTGTTTGACTCACAGATTCAGACTCCACTTCATTAACATTCCTGGCTACCAGAGGGAGCTCCACACCAGCACCCACTCGGATGACATTCACAACAGGACCCCCAGTCTGGGCCCCATGCTGGTATATATGAACCCCCAGCCTGGGGCCTATGCTAGTATAATATGAACCCCAGCCTGTGCCCTATGCTAGTATATATGAACCCCCAGCCTGGGCCCTATGCTAGTATATATGAACCCCCAGCCTGGGCCCTATGCTAGTATATATGAACCTCCAGCCTTCGCCCTATGCTAGTATATATCACAAAGATTTGAAGTAAATGTGTCATATCTCTCTCATTTTTTATGTGCTCATTAGTCAGTTTACTGCCTTCTTCAATAACACATGAAAGTAAAGCCACATCTGTACTTTGTGTCGTATGGTTGTTTTATGTTTTTACTGAATTGAACAGGGCTGTATACTTCCTTTATCTAATAAGACTGAACTAACCAAAAGAAATGTCTGTGAGAGTAATAGATAACATCATAATATCTAAAATGGATAATAACAATAGAGCACAAATTTGAGAAACAACCACACTCATTTCTAAAGATTTTTACTGTTTTTTTTATTACTGTGCCTAATGATGCAGCACTTTCTTGTGATTATTACTGTCAGCAGGATTTCACACCCCAAAGTATTTCTATGGATATATAGCTCTTCCAAAGATATGTCCAGCAAGACCTTTACATGGCCAATCTCTTCTTCTGTTAATGTGAAAACAATGTTTGTATTGGTAAGTAAATGGTAATGGTAGATATGAAGCCTCTGTCACTCCAGCTCTGTTCCCCTCCCAGTGTTATATCCTCCTGCTTGGCTGACGGCTTTTGTGCTTAAAAGGAATTGTTCACTATTTAAATCAAGCCCTTCTCAGTCAGCGTGTTTGCCCCATTAAAATACAAAGTCTTATATTCACTTCTAGTGTTGGCACTTTGTCTCTCATGGTCCTGGGGCTCACTTGTTAGGCTGCTTTCACACATCCGGTAGGTGCAGAGCCGGCCATCCGGCTCTAAAACCTATGCAACGGATGCGGCGAAAAAGCCGCATCCTTTGCATATGTTTTTTAAATGCGGCCTGTCCGGTTTTTGCCGCTTGCGGCATGCTACTGAGCATGCGCAGTGGCAAAAACTGCATACGGTGGCCGGATGCGTTTTTTGCCGCATCGCACCGCATTCGGCGTCCATAGGCATGCATTGAAAAATGCGCAATGCAGGGTTTTTTTGCCGCACAAAAAACCGTGGCAGGCAACGTTCCATCCGGCCGCCGCATCGGCAAAGTCTGCCGCATGCGGCAAAAAACGGATGGAATGCAAGCCCATACGGCACAATGCGGCACTAATTAAAGTCTATGCAGGAAAAACGCAATTGGCAGCAAAAAAAAACGGTTGCGTTTTTCCTGCAAAGTGCCGGATTGTGCCGCACAGGAAAAACTGGAGGTGTGAAAGCAGTCATTCTCATAGCACTGGCTTACCTCTCCCTGCTGTCAGATGAATTAAACATCAAGAGGAAATCAGAACTGTAGCTGGCTGGTCACTTTCTATTGATGCTTGATATGTCCGAAGGTGGGGTGAGTGAAGTCAGCACTGATTATATAGAATAAGGGGGCACCTTTCCCCTATTGGGATCACCATCAGCAAAATTAGGGCAAATTAAAACACCTGTATTTATTATTGTATGGTACATCTAGTATAGTGGTATTCAGAATTTCGGTGTCAGGTTCCTGACATGGAACCATGTATTGGGGTGTTCGTTGATTATACATATTTTAAATATTTTTAACCCTTTCACTGTCTTGTGTGGATTCTATGTATGCACAAATTTTTGTACCAATAAAATAATTTTTTGAATTGAACAAAAACTCATTGGTTGATCCTATATACAGCAACTCTTTTTCTCCTGTTTTAAGTCAGCACTGATTGTTACATCATGCGAGCACTGCGCCCAATGTCACATGAGCCCTCAGACAATGAGTACCAACACCACTGAAATGGCACTGGCACCAGAGAAGGGTATAAGATTTTTATTTTAATGGGAGCAAACACTTTGACTGAGTAGGGGTTGTCTGAGTAGAGTACAACCCCTTTTAAGTCACAGAACAATGGACTGGACATGAAAAGGTATTGCTTTTCTTTAAAAGAGCTACAAGAACATAGAAATAGTTTGGGGTGTGAAATCCTAATGACAGACTCCCTTTAATCTCATAAGAAGGAAGTGCTGTAAATTTAGGATGCTTGGCCCTAGGCATAAACCTTAAATTTACTGCTTGAGGTTAAACCTTATTTAGAAAGAGCAGGTCAGGTCTCCATCTATCAGACCTAGCTGGGATGGTGGGAAAAGACAGTAGCAATTTATTACCACTTCTGTTTCCTATTTTTTGGCTACATAGCATTCAATGAGTATACAGAAGAATCAGCACAGGCGATAGTTTTGTAGGACTTGGCGATCAGTGGATCACCAGATGTCTGCCAATATAGAAGTACTGCTGGGTCCTAGCAGACCCAGATTAGCTTTATCAGTGACTTATTATGATACCTCAATACCAGCAAAAATGATAAAGAAGAAAAATGTTTTCCCAAGAATGAAAAAATTAAAAGAAAATCAAATTCAAAAGCCGCCACAAACAACAAATCCTATTTTTTTCATACAAAATAGATTTCATTGCATACATGGAAGAAATATCCAATAAACCTACATATATTTCAATTATATGGTGATAATAACATGATAAATTGATCAACAGGATATTTGGTGTGAAAAGTAATTTATATCTACTCTAAAACAGTGCAAAAAATAATATAAATTATTCGAATTATTCAAACAAAGCCGGATGCAGCTCCATGATGAAAAGCTGTGATGCAAAAAAGAAAAATGAACTGGACAATAAGGCCTTTTTAGATATGGTCATTAACAGATTAAACGGGTTTTCTTATGGCATGCTATCAATTTATGATCATTGGGTATGTTAACTTTTGGACAGATCCTGACCCTACCGTTCCTGAGAGTTAAGAGGACACATTTACTTGTACAAATCTGTGTGGCAGTACTCCTACCAGTCGTCATGGTGCTGGTGACAAACGTGCAAGTCGGAGGGACACATCACTGTGTCTCTTATATTATTTAGATAGTTGAGGGTCCCACAGATTGGACCTCCACCAATAATAAAGTTATTGCAAGTCATAGCTATATGTCATCACTTTAAGAATTAGGAAATAGAAAAGATTTGGGTAACATGAAAATGACTACGCCCTGGAAGTTTTATGGCATTGAACTATTGTGATAATTTGTCAGCTTATTTCCATGCTCCAAAAGCTTGCAAATATATATTTTTGGTTATCCAGTAAAGGTATCCCTTCTAGATATAAAGTTAATACTAGAGATGAGCAAATTTCCTAACATTTATTTTAGACAGATTGTATGAGTTTGGCTGGCTGGTTTGATTTGGTCTGAGGAAAATTTTGACCAAATCAAAGCCTCCTAAATTACTTCGAGGGGAGGGATCCGGTTAAGAAAAAAAGAAAAGCTTAATACATACCTTTTTTCATTTATCCAATTCACCAAGAAAAAAATCCAGCACAGTCCTCGAGGTATAATAAAAATATCACTCTTTATTCCAATATTTTAAAAAGTCAGGAGACAACATTTTTTCATTTATATTTCCCAGTCTTCTCTTCTTAGGACACTTGACTCTCCATTCTGGTGCTGAAGCTATCTGATGTGCATCACTCCTATATAACAGCATGAAGCCAATTACAGACCTTAGTTTGAACTCACGTAGTCACGTGGAGGCAATGCACATTTTCACGTGTCGCCCTTCTCATGACTGCATGGGGCCAATCACAAACCTCACATTGGTCTTGGTGCCAACATGGAGCAAATCAAGTAAAAGAGTTAAAGAAGACTGTCGAGTTTCAAAGGTAGTGCAGACCGCTTAAGAATATTTGAGAATTAATTAAGATACAATTCTCCTATCTCTAGTATTTATATAAATGTGTATGTTTATGGTCCCATAATCTCTTTGTCTAATGATGAGTTTTGTTACAATGTTCTGTGTACAATATTTTGGATGCAGGAGTGAACTGTGCCCCACTCCGTTTCAGGATTTTTTGAGAACCAAGAGGTTGAATCCTCTGCTGGTCATAAAGTAATTGTATCTTTTAGCAAGTAGGACTTTTTGAAGAAAGGTGAGCTTATTTTTTTGCATATTTTCTTTCATTCCAAATGGTTGGGAATGGAATTTTATCTCATTCACAATCAAGTGAATACAACTGATTTTGTCCAGAAAAAGAGTACTGCTGGGTTAGATAATTTTTATAAACTTTTTTGGACTACTAAAAGCAGTCTTGGTTGAAAATGCGAAACTGCAGATATAGGATTAAGAGTTTTCCAATATAAAATCTAGGTTAATCCAAAAAGGATGGTGCAAATTCATAGAGTTGGTATTCATAACCAATAAAACATAACAGCCATTTATTAACAAGAAAATAAACTGTCCAAGATTTTATCTCTGCACTAGAAATGTTGAAAGTGATTTCCAGTGGTGACACAGCAGATGTCTATGTGGTGGTAGTCCGGTTCTGTCCACATGTGTGCCCACATATCCTCGGACATGGACTCCACTGTTTCTGTGATGTGCTGTGTAGATCATTCAGATCCTGTGTCCGGGTAGGACGGGGCAGATACACTGAATGTTTGATGTAGCCCTACAGAAGGCTGGTGCAACATTGGTGTCTCAACAAAACATCACATCACTGAAACAGTGCATGTCTGAGGATGTGCTGGAAAAATCCAGACTACTGCCTAAACATCTGCCGTGTTGTAGCACTCAGTGGGCAGGGGGTTCAGGTCTGGTCTCGTACCTGTTACTTGTCACCGCGGGCCGGTGTGGAGGTCTGGGATGTCGGGGTGGCCTGCCCGGCTTCATGCCCCAAGGTGTCCACAATAAAATGGGATAGGAGGTGAATGCTGGGAGTTGTCTTTCCGTGACGCCACCTGTGGTATGCTGCCAGGGATTAGCTGCTGCTGTGAGTGATGTCATTTGGGGCAGATGGTGATGTCGCAGGCAGCTAAGATGGTTCTGCTCCCCACAGCTGGAGCAGGCCCCAGGGAGATGATGGAGGAGTAGTGGTGCATTGGGGTTCAGGACTGAGGTTTCCTTTTATCTTTACTGGTAACACGTTGTAGTCCCGAGGTTATTATTATTATTATTTATTCATGGAGCACCATTGATTCCATGGTGCTGTACATGAGAAGGGGGTTACATACAGAATACATATACAAGTTCTAATAGACAGACTAATACAGAGGGAAGAGGGCCCTGCCCTTGCGGATTTACATTCTATAGGACTTTGGGGAGGAGACAGTAGATGGGGTGTAGGTTGGGCGGCAGCTTCGCACGGTGGTGGGGCGGCAGCACCGCACGGTGGTGGGGGCGGCAGCTCTGCACGGTGGTGGGGCGGAAGCTCCGCACGGTGGTGGGGCGGCAGCTGTGGTGGTGGTGGTGAAGCAGTGAGGTCATTGAAGGTTATAGGCATTTCTGAACAGATGAGTTTTCAAGTTCTGTTTGAAGTTTGCAAGTGTGATAGTCTGACATGTTGAGGCCGCGAGTTCCAGGAGACTGGGGATGCTCAGGAGAAGTCTTTGAGTCGGTTGCGTGAGGAGCGAATGAGAGAGGAGGAGAGAAGGAGATCTTGGGAGGATCGGAGAGTGCGTTTTGGAGAGTAGTGAGAAATTAGTTCAGAGATATACGGAGGAGATAGATTATGGATGGCTTTGTAGGTCAGTGTTAGTAATTTGAATTGGATACGGTGGAAGATTGGGAGCAAATGGAGGGATTTGCAGAGAGGAGAAGCGGGGTGGTATTGAGGAGAGAGGTGGATCATTCGGGCAGCAGAATTAAGGATGGACTGGAGAGGGGTGAGCGTGTAAGCAGGGAGACCACAGAGGAGGATGTTGCAGTAGTCGAGGCGGGAAATTATGAGGGCATGCACTAGCATATTTGTAGATTGAGAATTGAGGAAAGGGCGGATTCTGGAAATATTTTTGAGTTGCAGACGGCAGGAGGTGGTCAGGGATTGGATGTGTGGTATGAAGGCCAAGGCAGAGTCAAAGGTCACTCCGAGGCACTGAACTTTGTGTTTGGGGAGAGCGTGATGTTATTTATTGTAATAGGTAGATCAGGTAGAGAGTGTAGGTGAGATGGAGGAAAGATGATCAGTTCAGTTTTGGCCACATTGAGCTTTAGGAAGTGAGAGGAAAAGAAGGAAGATATAGCCGATAGACACTCTGGGATTCTGGACAGTAGAGAAGTGACATCTGGACCAGAGAGGTAGATCTGAGTGTCATCGGCATATAGGTGGTACTGGAAGCCGTGGGACTTTATGAGTTGTCCCAGGCCAAATGTATAGATGGAAAAGAGTACGGGTCCCAGGACAGAGCCTTGAGGGACTCCAACAGAGAGATGTCGGGATGAAGAGGTTGTGTGGGAGTGGGAGATACTAAAAGTGCGGTTGGAGAAGTATGAAGAGATCCAAGAGAGGGCGAGGTCTCTGACACCAAGGGAAGAGAGGATCTGTAGTTGCAGGGAGTGGTCGACAGTGTCAAAGGCTGAGGACAGGTCTAGAAGTAGGAGTATAGAGAAGTGGTTGTTAGCTTTGGCAGTAAGTAAGTCGTTTGTGATTTTAGTCAGGGCAGTTTCAGTGGAATGATGTGGACAGAAGCCGGACTGTAGGTTGTCAAAGAGAGAGTTAGAGGAGAGGTGGGAGGAAAGTTCAGCATGGACATGCTGTTCCAGAAGTTTTGAGGCAAATGGGAGTAGTGATATGGGGCGATAGCTGGCAGCAGAGGTTGGGTCAAGGGAAAGATTCTTTAGGATGGGTGTGACTGTTGCATGTTTAAAGGTAGAAGGGAAGGTACCAGTTGTTAAAGTTAGGTTGAAGAGATGGGTTAAGGCTTGAATAAGCATAGTGGTGAGGTTGGGGAGGAGGTGGGATGGGATGGGGTCAAGTGCGCAGGTTGTGAGGTGTGCTTTTGAGAGAAGATGAGCAAGTTCTCCTTCGGTGATGGTGGGGAGGAAGTTTATGGGGGAGGGGCAGTGGTCTGTTATATGAGGGGGTTGTGGTGGTTGAGCAGAAAAGACTTGTCTGGTTTGGTCGATCTTTTCTTTGAAATGTGTAGCAAATTCTTCTGCGGAGATGAGGGAGGTTGGAGGGGGCAGCGGTGGGCGAAGGAGGGAGGTAAAAGTATTAAATAGCTGTTTGGGGTTGTGTGTTAAAGAGGATATGAGGTTTCTGAAGTAATCCTGTTTAGCGGAGGTGAGGGCCAAGCGAAATGTGTGAATTGCATTGTTGAATGTGGTGAAGTCTTCCTGGGAGTGCGTTTTCTTCCAGCGCTGCTCTGCAGTCCTAGACACTTGCCGTAGTTTTTTAGTGAGGCTGTTGTGCCAGGGCTGTCTATTGATTCGTCTCGCTCTGCCATGTACAAGGGGAGCGACTGAATCAATAGCTGATGTGAGTGTGGCGTTGTAAAAACTGGTAGCACTGTTTGTGTCGTGGAGTGAAGATATGGAGGACAGAGGAAGGATAGAATCAGAAAGGGTGTGTATGTTGATGTGTGCAAGGTTTCTGCGGGGGTGTGCTAGGTGCTGGACGGGGGGGGGGCAGGTGAGGAGGACAGGGCTGAAAAGGTCAGTAGATGGTGGTCGGATAAGGGGAGAGGGGAGGTTGTGACGTTAGATAGAGAGCAGAGACGGGTGAAGATAAGGTCTAGTGTGTGTGTCCATCTTTATGGGTGGCAGAGGCGGACCACTGAGTTAGACCAAAAGATGAAGCGAGGGAGAGGAGTTTGGAGGCTGCTGACTGGCGGGTGTCAGTGGGGATGTTGAAGTCACCCATGATGATAGTGGGAATGTCAGCAGAGAGGAAGTGTAGAAGCCAGGCAGAAAACTGGTCGATAAAGGCAGTGGTTGGGACCGGGGGTCTGTATTTGATGGCCACTTGGAGGTTGGAGGGAGAATAGATGCGGACAGAGTGCACTTCAAAGGAAGGCAGGACAAGGGAGGGTAGAGGTGGGATTGGGTTGAAGCTGCAGTTGTTAGAAAGAAGGAGGCCCATTCCTCCACCCAGTCTATTGCCAGGGCGAGGAGTGTGGGTGAAGTGGAGGCCACCGTAGCACAGTTGGAGGGTGTAAGCCATGTTTCGGTGAGGCCCAGAAAGGATAGATTGCTAGAGGTAAAGAGATTGTGAATGACGTGCAGTTTATTACAGAAAGAACGGGCATTCCAGAGCACTCCAGAGAGAGGGGGCGGCGGAGTGGGTGAGAGGGGAATGGATTTTATATTGGAGAGGTTGTGGTAGTTACTACTAGGTGGGGAGTGATAGCGGGGTGATAAAGAGGAGTGTCTCGTCTGTGGGGGTCCAGGATTGGGAGATATGTCACCAGCAGTGAGAAGTAAAGAAAGGGAGAGCAGGTGGGAGAAGGAGAGTGGATGGCATGGTCTGCCTGTTATTAAGAGAGATCTGAAATTTAGGAGCAGGTCAGTAGATGTGGACAGTTGGGGAGGTAAGAGTGAAGGGGAGATAAATATTTGTTTGGAGAGTGCTGGGGTTTGGGGATAGCGAAGGAGAGTGAGGAGGAGGGGAGCAAAGACTGTGAGGGCATAGGTGAACATAGTGAGAATAAAGTTTACAAATGTGAATAAGGGGGGGGGGGGAAAGGGGGAAAAATGCAAGCAAAAGACTAGTGAAGTGAAGTGAAGTGCAAGTGAAAGAGGTATCGCTCACCTTCGGGTCACTTCTGGGACATTTCTGGAATATTTCTGATTGCCCACTTAGAAATCCCACTTAGGTAATCACACAGACCATGAGGTTACCATAGTCCGGTCAGCCTCGTAGCAGGGAGGAATGTCTCTTTACCAAGTACATTGGAGGCCTTCCCTTATGTGCTTTGGATGTCAAATCCCCGTGGCTTAAAGCTAATTGGAGACCCCGGTTCTTGGTTGCTTAGTGCTATGATGAGCAGCGCGAGCCGGATATGGGGTCAGCGTGTTCCTCTGTGGCCCTGGACTCTATTTTGCTACTTCGCCTTAGGACTTTGTTGGTGGGCCAGGAAACATGGAATCTCCTGCCCTCCGGGTTTTACTACAGAGCCTTTAGTACCCAGTAATCTAGGACTCCGGTGTCCTGTACAATGCGCTTGGTCCTGGAAAGCTTGCAGACAGCTCTCTACAACGACCAGTCTCTTTCCTCTCCTCCAGGGTTCTGAGGTTATGTATACTGAGGCTATAATCACTTTGAATATCACGACCACAATTTTGCATCATTCTTTTTTTTTTATTACCCTTTATAACTGACATGCTTTACTTTAACCAGTGCAGTAGGCACAGTCAGGGGTGGGATTCAAATTTTTAACAACAGGTTCTCTGTAAACCCTGCCCATTTGAAAACCACCCCCATTCTGTAACCACACCAATTGTGTTAGCCACACCGATTTTCACGCACTTTCCTCAACCAAAAAATACAAGTAATTTAAAGTAAAATCTCCTTCCCCTCCTATACCTTCACTCCCCTGTCCAGCACCAGTTGTTCCCGTCACTGTCAGTCATATTGTATGAAATGGTTTTTCTAGTTTTTAAAAATTATTACTAAAGGAGCCCTGCTAAAATTGGAACAGTGACCTTCCCCATACAGATCTCATCCCATGTGGTCTTTCCCTCCCCCCTGCAGATCCCATCCCATCATGGCCTCTTTCCCTTGGAGATCCCATGCCATCAGGGCCTCTTTCCCTTGGAGATCCCATCCCATCATGGCCTCTTTCCCTTGGAGATCCCATCCCATTATGGCCTCTTTCCCCCTGCAGATCTCATCCCATGTGCTCCTTTCCCCCTGCAGATTCCATCCCATTATGGCCTCTTTTCCCCTGCAGATCATATCCCATTATGGCCTCTTTTCACCTGCAGATCCCATCCCATATGCTCCTTTTCCCCTGCAGATCCTGTCCCATATGGCCCCTCTGGTTCTCATCTTAATGCGGCCCCTCTCCCTGCTCTCCTGCATCTTCGGCTCACTGAGCGCTTACCTGCTCCAAGCACCAGCAGGCTCTCCTATGTCTTCCATCCTCCGCGGCACTCTGCATGCTGATGCTGACAGACGGCAGTGGGAGGAGCAACTTCCCCACGCTGCCGTGACCTCTCTCTAGCGTCAGCATGTCTCTGCACACCGGGTCAGGGAACAGACAGGCTCCACTGAACCCGGAAGTACGGCGCGGAGGTGCGGGCATTCATTTGTGCTAGTGTATTAAGAGACGCTAACACAAATGAATACAGGGAATCGGATTGCCGCATCTGTTTCTTGCTGGTTCGGGGAACCGGCTGCTATTTTAACAACCGGTTCTCCAGAACCGGACAGAACCGGCTGAATCCCACCCCTGGGCACAGTCAAATGGTATGAAATGGATTATTGACCTGTAGGCACTTTGTATACCACTATATTGTGCATTGATTAATAATCATGTAACAAACAGGCCCAGAAAGCTATGCACAGAGTGACATGATGCAGTGGTGACTTACGTTTAGGTTTATTGTTACACAAACTGGGAAGTGTCTAATACAGGAGATCACTAAGGGCAGAAACTTTTCACAGTCTGTTCAGGTTACACATACAATGAACATAACACTCTGCTATTAGACAATCAGTAAACCAAGTTAACTGCTGTCAGAATGTGTCAGGGCCACTAACTAAAGCAGTCGTCTCTCGACAATCCCAGTAAGGCGCACGTTGCGTTTTTTCCCGTGTTAACGCTGTGTTTTGAACTGCAGCGTTTCAGTGCCATATTGCATGCATTCTGCTTCCCCAGCAAAGTCTGAGAAATCCGAAAATTCAATGCGCACGCTGCATTTGTAAACGCAGCGTTTTGGATGCCAAAAATTGCTGCGGGAAAAAAAGCAGCATGTCACTTCTTTTGTGCGTTGTAGCTGCGTTCTCCACCCATTGAAATCAATGATGTTGGTCAAAATGCAACCAAAATGCAATGAACTTGGACTGCATTTTTGTTGCGTTCCGCATGCTTTTTTGACAAGCAAAACGCAGGTCTTTCAGTCTCTCTCTGTCGATGTCAGTCAATCTCTCTCTGTCTGTCGATGCCGATCAATCTCTCTCTGTCTATCGATGTCGGTCAATCCCTCTCTGTCTGTTGGTCGGTCTCTTTCTCTGTCAGTTGGTCGCTCTGTCTTTCTCTCTCTGTCCGTCGGTCTCTCCTCCTCTCTCATACTCACCGATCACTGGCACGGTGCTGCACGGCTATCACAAAGCTGTGGCGGCTTTTCCTCTTTTGAAAATGCTGGACGTTCATTATTCCATCTCGTATTCCCTGCTTTCCCTGCCCACCGGCGCCTATGATTGGTTGCAGTCAGACACGCCTGCACGCTGAGTGACAGCTGTCTCTCTGCAACCAATCACAGCCGCTGGTGGGCGGGTCTATATCGTGCAGTAAAATAAATAAATAATTAATTAAAAAAGAAACGACGTGCGGTCCCCTCCAATTTTGATTCCAGCCAAGATAAAGCCACACGGCTGAAGGCTGGTATTCTCAGGATGGGGAGCTCCACGTTATGTGGAGCCCCCCAGCCTAACAATATCAGCCAGCAGCCGCCCCGAATTGCCGCATCCATTAGATGTGACAGTCCCGGGACTCTACCCGGCTCATCCCGAATTGCCCTGGTGCGGTGGCAATTGGGGTAATAAGGAGTTAATGGCAGCAGCCCATAGCTGCCACTAAGTCCTACATTAATCATGGCAGGCGTCTCTCCAGGATACCTTCCATGATTAACCTGTAAGTTAAAGGAAATAAACACATACACCCGAAAAAATCCTTTATTTGGAATAAAAGACAAAAAAACCCCACCCTCTTTCACCACTTTATTAAGCCCCAAATACCCATCCAGGTCCGGCGTAATCCACACGACATCCCACGACGCTCTCAGCTCTGCTACATGAAGTTGACAGAAGTAGTCACAGACCAGACCGCTCTTTGTCAGCTCCACGCAGCAACTGAAATGAGCCGCACGATCAGCGATGACATCAGTCAGGTTACCCGCGACCACCGCTGGATCCTTCAACTGTGACAGCAAGTCGCCCGAGTGACTGAAGTGAGCTGTGCGATCAGTGATGACGTCACATGTGAGTTGCGGTCTCGGGTGGAGGACTCCAGCTGGCCGCGGGTAACCTGAGTGACGGCAGCGCTGATCGCGCTGCTCACTTCAGTCACTCAGGGGATTAGCAGTCACCGGTGAGTCTGTGACGCCCTGGCAAAACCAGGTAGTCACAGTTAGGCCCCTGCACAACACCGTCCCTCATTAGCAGAGCTCAATTGCCGTGGGACCGCACTGCAAAAAAATGCATCCAAAATGCATGCAAAATACATCCAAAATGCATGCGTTTTGGATGCATTTTTTTTGACAAACGCAGTGTTTACAGTTTGAGGGTGCGTTCTTTTCTGCCCTGTGCAGAACTCAACGTGCGCACATATAATAAGACCATACCCTAAAGGCCGCTAGCGATGTCGCTCGTGAAAGCACCCTCCCATGTCATTTGTGCTTCACGGGCAAATCGCTGCCCGTGTAGGACAAAATTGCTAGTACCCGTCACACATACTTACCTTCCTAACGACGTCGCTGTGGCCGGTTAACAGCCTCTTTTCTAAGGGGGCGGTTTGTGCGGTGTCACAGTGACGTCACACGGCAGGCGTCCAATAGAAGCGGAGGGGCGGAGAGCAGCTGCATTAACGACACACCCACCTTGTTTCCGAAGAACACAGGAACGTTGCTGTTCGTCTTTCCCGGGGTGTCACACATAGCGATGTGTGCTGCCTCAGGAACGATGAACAACCTGCGTCCAACACCAGCAACGATTTTTTGAAAATGAATGACGTGTCAACGATCAACGATTAGTTGAGTATTTATGATCGTTAACACTCGCTCATAGGTGTCACACGCAACGACGTCGCTAACGACGTCGGATGTGCGTCACAAATTTCGTGACCCCGACGACATAGCATTAGCGATATCGTTGCGTGTAAAGCCCCCTTAAGTCTCTAATCTAATCTAAGCCTTATAATTAAAGTAGATATGGAAGGAAAAAGGGTTTGGGACTCAGCACCAATGCACTAATATAAAACTTGGAACTTTATTAGAAAATCTAAAACGAAGGTACACAGGTCATCCAAAAAATCGCCAATGCAATTTGCCTAGCGGCTTTACGCGTTTCGGACAAACAGGGGAAATTAAAAGCAGTCCTTAGTCATAAGCCATAATATCTTGGAGGCAAGAGGTATATATAGCACTTTAGGTATGGAAAAAGAAAAAAGCAAGCCAGGAAGGGAGTTCACCTGAAAAAATGCAAATGAGAAGAAGGAAAAAAAAAAAAAAAGTGAGAGAGGTATAAAATTAACCCTTCCAGTATTATATGGCAGAGGATATGTATTAATGGGAAGTATATTAATGTGAAGGATTGTTACTGTTATATAAGAAAAATGTATAAAAAAAAAAAAGGAGGGGTATATGTGTGTACATATCAAACATGCACATATGCATATATCAAGAGCATATAAAAATATCAAAGTTGTGCATTAAGTGTACATTGATTTCAAATTAACACTATTTGATTTATGTATAATATGTATACTAAAATATGCTATATATATTAGTGTGAAAAAAAGAGAGAGGGAGAGAAGAACATTATCCTATCTCACTAAATTACTCAATTTATGTTATGAAAGAAAGGGAAAGGAGAAAAAGAAAAAAAAAAAAAAAAGGAAAAAGAAATGTATGTATGTAAAAGAATAAGTATAAAAATAGAAATAGAATAGAGAGAAGCCAGAATATGATATGATGGACCCTATAAAATACAATGAGAAAAAAAAAGGGTATATATATGAAAATATGAAATTAGGCATTCCGATATGTCAATTCATTTATAACGCTCCTTTTATTTCTATTATGTTATATGAGAAATTATATGATTACAACTCTAAAATGTATTTTATATTTATATTTATGCGACACAGAGCAAAATTATATGCCTATAGCAGCATCTAAATTGGCAGTTTCAAGATATATATTTATCATGATGTTTGTAATATTACCATATTATATGAAAATATCTGAAATAATTTGTTGATATAACCCTAATGTATGCTCTTCATTCATATGGCACCGAACAACACAATGTGCAAAAAGTGCCATAAAAAATATATAACAGCTCCGGTCACAATGTTATATGGGAGAGTGTGTAAATGAATTGACATATGCCTACAAAAATTTGTTTAAAGATTGTAGGATGGTGGAAACTATATACTAACATAAATAGTAAATAGGGGTATATGTGCAAGGAAAGGAGAAAAAAAAAAAATATCATACAATGTAACGCAAATCGGACCGATAATTGAGTCCTCTGGGATGCCTGGTATCCAGGCGTAATATCCACTTCGCTTCGGCATAAAGAAGTTCACGAAACCAATCACCTCCCCTAGGTGGCCTGTTCACTCGCTCAATGCCTGTGACATCCATCATGGTGAAATCTCCATTGTGGCAATCAAGAAAGTGTCTGGTGAGACCTGATATAGATCTCTTATGCCTTGGATGATCCAAAGAAGACGGAACAGATGGAATATTGGTGTGCTCCGATATTCGCCTTTTTAGAGGCCGGGAGGTATAACCAACATAATCCTTGCGACATACTCCACACGAAGCTCTATAAACAACGTGTGTGGTGGAGCAATTTATGAAGGTTAGAATCTTGTAGAAACTATCCCCAACAGGGATGGAGAGGGTTTTCTTCATAAATTTACAAAGTCCGCATCGGGGCATGGCACATTTGTGTGAACCTTTTGTGTTTAACCAGGTTGCATTTTTGCTCTTTGACATGAACAGACTGGGAGATACCATATTCCCTATAGTGCTTGCTTTTCTGGCTACCACATTAACTCCACTAGATAGTATCTGGGCAAGTTCAGGATCCTGATGAAGGAGACGAAGGTAACGTAAAAACATGTCCTTTATTCTAGAAAAGTCCATACTATATGGAGTGGAAAAAGTGATTGAGTGAACTTGTTTTGTAGTTGTATTTTTATTGAGAAGAAGATCTTTACGTTTTTTTTTGCCGGCAGTATTCAAAGCACGGTTGAGGACTTTGTCGCTATAGCCCCTGCGCCACAGACACGTCTTCATAATCTCAATTTCAGAGTGATAAGCGGCGTCTGTGGAGCAGAAGCGGCGAGTCCTAAGAAATTCACCTAAGGGTAAGTTATTAATAATGTGTTTAATGTGATTGCTGTTTGCATGTAGTATGGTGTTCCCACCAAGCGGCTTTCTATACAAGGAGGTGTTGATAGAACCTGTTCTAGGGTCACCAGCGAGGTACACATCAAGAAAAGGAGTGGAATTTTCTGAGAAAATAACTGTAAAGGTCACATTCATGTTATTAGAATTCAGATAGGAGAGGAAAACATTGGATAGATTTGTGTCGGGCGAGTCTCTTCTGCGTCTCCAAATCATAATCAGGTTGTCTATATATCTAGCGTACCAAAATATTTGGTCCAAGAATGGATTATTAGATGTATGAATATAGACAGTTTCCCATGAGACCATATACAAGTTGGCCAAAACGCAGGGGAAACTCGCCCCCCATCGGACAGCCATTAACCTGTAAATAAAACTGTTGGTTAAAACTGAAAAAATTGTGTTTCAAAAGAAATTCACATATCAAAATGACATATTCTCTGAATATGTCACTGAGGTTATTCAGCTGAGCCAGATGGTGAGAAAGGGATCTGAGGGCTAAATCATGCAGGATGCAAGAATATAAGGATGTGACATCGCTTGTGACCCAGAACATATCATCAGTCCAGGTTAGGTCGGGGAGATTCTGCAGTAAATGTTTGGTATCCTTAATATAACCGGCGGATCTCTTAACAAGGGGCTGCAAGATATTATTAAGCCAATCCGAGACCCGACTGTTAGGGAATTTGTGCTGGCCACAATGGGGTGCAGCGGTGGAGGAAAGAGGCCCTTGTGTGTCTTCGGGAGTCCCTGAAAAATAGGACACATGGGGACCTCATTGATTAAATAGTCACAGGTACGTTGATCAAAAATGCCTGAAGATAGTCCCCGATCTAAGATATCATTTAATTTTTTAGAGAAAGCCTTGGTGGGATCACAAGTAAGTTGCCTATTGGTGCCGGTGTCCTCCAACATATGTAAAATTTCCCTCTCATATAGGGAGCTGTCAAGAATAACCACTGAGCTGCCCTTATCGGCGGCTCTAATGGTAATATAAGGATTGTTACTCAAATCTTTGAGAGCTTTGCATTCATGTACAGTGAGATTACTGGTGGACTCTGTATTTGAAGAAAGAATATTTTTAATCTCTGCCTCCATCAGATCTTGGTATGTGTCCAACATCCCGAGCTGACTTGTTTCAAACAATCAAAGATGTCAATAAATTCATCAGGAACTTAACAGTTAAAAAGCATTTTTTTTCTCCTGAACAAAGTCCTACGGATATTGCTGCGACACCTAATGCCGCCACGGATGAACTTACCTTTCCTCTACCCATAGGTCTCCAGGAACATGTTTACATCAAAACTCTGTCAGAGTTAGATGACTCTAATACTACTGAACTTTGCATTCCCTCTTTTAAGACCTCCAACAGTGATTTCTATCCCATAGCCTCACGTGTCCCCATCATGGACACATACCAAGATCTGATGGAGGCAGAGATTAAAAATATTCTTTCTTCAAATACAGAGTCCACCAGTAATCTCACTGTACATGAACGCAAAGCTCTCAAAGATTTGAGTAACAATCCTTATATTACCATTAGAGCCGCCGATAAGGGCAGCTCAGTGGTTATTCTTGACAGCTCCCTATATGAGAGGGAAATTTTACATATGTTGGAGGACACCGGCACCAATAGGCAATTTACTTGTGATCCCACCAAGGCTTTCTCTAAAAAATTAAATGATATCTTAGATCGGGGACTATCTTCAGGCATTTTTGATCAACGTACCTGTGACTATTTAATCAATGAGGTCCCCATGTGTCCTATTTTTCAGGGACTCCCGAAGACACACAAGGGCCTCTTTCCTCCACCGCTGCGCCCCATTGTGGCCAGCACAAATTCCCTAACCAGTCGGGTCTCGGATTGGCTTAATAATATCTTGCATCCCCTTGTTAAGAGATCCGCCGGTTATATTAAGGATACCAAACATTTACTGCAGAATCTCCCCGACCTAACCTGGACTGATGATATGTTCTGGGTCACAAGCGATGTCACATCCTTATATTCTTGCATCCCGCTTGATTTAGCCCTCAGATCCCTTTCTCACCATTTGGCTCAGCTGAATAACCTCAGTGACATATTCAGAGAATATGTCATTTTGATATGTGAATTTCTTTTGAAACACAATTTTTTCAGTTTTAACCAACAGTTTTATTTACAGGTTAATGGCTGTCCGATGGGGGCGAGTTTCTCCTGCGTTTTGGACAACTTGTATATGGTCTCATGGGAAACTGTCTATATTCATACATCTAATAATCCATTCTTGGACCAAATATTTTGGTACGCTAGATATATAGACGACCTGATTATGATTTGGAGACGCAGAAGAGACTCGCCCGACACAAATCTATCCAATGTTTTCCTCTCCTATCTGAATTCTAATAACATGAATGTGACCTTTACAGTTATTTTCTCAGAAAATTCCACTCCTTTTCTTGATGTGTACCTCGCTGGTGACCCTAGAACAGGTTCTATCAACACCTCCTTGTATAGAAAGCCGCTTGGTGGGAACACCATACTACATGCAAACAGCAATCATATTAAACATACTATTAATAACTTACCCTTAGGTGAATTTCTTAGGGCTCGCCGCTTCTGCTCCACAGACACCGCTTATCACTCTGAAATTGAGATTATGAAGACGTGTCTGTGGCGCAGGGGCTATAGCGACAAAGTCCTCAACCGTGCTTTGAATACTGCTGGCAAAAAAAAACGTAAAGATCTTCTTCTCAATAAAAATACAACTACAAAACAAGTTCACTCAATCACTTTTTCCACTCCATATAGTATGGACTTTCCTAGAATAAAGGACGTGTTTTTACGTTACCTTCGTCTCCTTCATCAGGATCCTGAACTTGCCCAGATACTATCTAGTGGAGTTAATGTGGTAGCCAGAAAAGTGAGGACTATAGGGAATATGGTATCTCCCAGTCTGTTCATGTCAAAGAGCAAAAATGCAACCTGGTTAAACACAAAAGGTTCACACAAATGTGCCATGCCCCGATGCAGACTTTGTAAATATATGAAGAAAACCCTCTCCATCCCTGTTGGGGATAGTTTCTACAAGATTCTAACCTTCATAAATTGCTCCACCACACACGTTGTTTATAGAGCTTCGTGTTGAGTATGTCGCAAGGATTATGTTGGTTGTACCTCCCAGCCTCTAAAAAGGCGAATATCGGAGCACACCAATATTCCATCTGTTCCGTCTTCTTTGGATCCTCCAAGGCATAAGAGATCTATATCAGGTCTCACCAGACACTTTCTTGATTGCCACAATGGAGATATCACCATGATGGATGTCGCAGGCATTGAGCGAGTGAACAGGCCACCTAGGGGAGGTGATTGGTTTTGTGAACTTCTTTATGCCGAAGCGAAGTGGATATTACGCCTGGATACCAGGCATCCCAGAGGACTCAATTATTGGTCCGATTTGCGTTACATTGTATGATTTTTTTTTTTTTCTCCTTTCCTTGCACATATACCCCTATTTACTATTTATGTTAGTATATAGTTTCCACCATCCTACAATCTTTAAACAAATTTTTGTAGGCATATGTCAATTCATTTACACACTCTCCCATATAACATTGTGACCGGAGCTGTTATATATTTTTTATGGCACTTTTTGCACATTGTGTTGTTCGGTGCCATATGACTGAAGAGCATACATTAGGGTTATATCAATAAATTATTTCAGATAATATTTTCATATAATATGGTAATATTACAAACATCATGATAAATATATATCTTGAAACTGCCAATTTAGATGCTGATATAGGCATATAATTTTGCTCTGTGTCGCATAAATATAAATATAAAATACATTTTAGAGTTGTAATCATATAATTTCTCATATAACATAATAGAAATAAAGGGAGTGTTATAAATGAATTGACATATCGGAATGCCTAATTTCATATTTTCATATATATACCCTTTTTTTTTTTCTCATTGTATTTTATATGGTCCATCATATCATATTCTGGCTTCTCTCTATTCTATTTCTATTTTTATACTTATTCTTTTACATACATACATTTCTTTTTCCTTTTTTTTTTTTTTTTCTTTTTCTCCTTTCCCTTTCTTTCATAGCATAAATTGAGTAATTTAGTGAGATAGGATAATGTTCTTCTCTCCCTCTTTCTTTTTTTCACACTAATATATATAGCATATTTTAGTATACATATTATACATAAATCAAATAGTGTTAATTTGAAATCAATGTACACTTAATGCACAACTTTGATATTTTTATATGCTCTTGATATATGCATATGTGCATGTTTGATATGTACACACATATACCCCCCCTTTTTTTTATTTTTGTATACATTTTTCTTATGTAGCAGTAACAATCCTTCACATTAATATACTTCCCATTAATACATATCCTCTACCATATAATACTGGAAGGGTTAATTTTATACTCCTCTCACTTTTTTTTTTTATTTTTTTTTTTCCTTCTCATTTGCATTTTTTCAGGTGAACTCCCTTCCTGTTTCTCTGGCTTGCTTTTTTTCTTTTAACATACCTAAAGTGCTATATATATACCTCTTGCCTCCAAGATATTATGGCTTATGACTAAGGACTGCTTTTAATTTCCCCTGTTTGTCTGAAACGCGTAAAGCCGCTAGGCAAATCGCATGGCGATTTTTTGGATGACCTGTGTACCTTCGTTTTAGATTTTCTAATAAAGTTCCAAGTTTTATATTAGTGCATTGGTGCTGAGTCCCAAACCCTTTTTCCTTCCATATCTACTCTGAATCACGGACCGGCCTGTCCGGGGGACTGCGGGCATCTATCCTTGCCTGAGAGACTTCATATGGGTGAGCTTAAACCTTCATTATTTTCCTTATAATTAAAGTCCCTGCATTAGGTACCGCATGGCTGAGAAGGAAGCAACAGCTCAGCTCACTCAGATCACCCAGTGACAGGCAACTACGTTGTTTGGACTCATGGGTCTTGACAGGCGCTGCCTCCAGCTTGACCACGTAGTTTGGGTTTGGGATCTTGACAGGCGGCATCTGCGATCTGGTCATGTGGTCTGAACTTTGGTCTTGATAGGAGATGTCTGCGTCTAAAGGACGGCAGCGGAAAACCAGCTAGCACAGTCTTTATGTGGCCACGAATCAGAACACTAGACTCTTCTGCATGAGAGGCAACCTTTATCAACCCTGTGTGCATCCTCTTGCTTCTCCATTATAGTGCCAGGATTTCTCTACTAGTAACCTCTGAATCTTTTATTTTTTGCTACTGAGTCATTGTTCTCTCTTGACCTTATTCTTCCCAAATTTCCACCCCCCCAGGAACCTACTTGTTGATTCTTTGTTCCTGGGCAATTCTTTGTTCCTGAGCAATATCTCTGGCCAGCAGAGGGCAGTGTCCTGTCTCTAGTCCTACTAGATCTATTTGAACGAACAGATTGTTGTGTCCACTTTCCTACAATCACATATCAGCCTATGTATGGTGCTTTATGGATCTATAGACATGGACTTGTAATATCGCAGTGCCTGTAAAATGTAAAAGATTTGTGTTGGTATTGATTACTGTGATGTACTCTCTTTGCTTTTGATATTCTTGGGAATTTTTTGAAGGAACACAAAGCAGTGTAAGCCCTGATATTTTTTTCTTTGCCGTTTCTTTGTGAAGTTTATACAGTCATATGAAAAAGTTTGGGCACCCCTATTAATGTTAACCTTTTTTCTCTATAACAAATTGGGTTTTTGCAACAGCTATTTCAGTTTCATATATCTAATAACTGATGGACTGAGTAATATTTCTAGATTGAAATGAGGTTTATTGTACTAACAGAAAATGTGTAATCCGCATTTAAACAAAATTTGACCGGTGCAAAAGTATGGCCACCCTTATCAATTTCTTGATTTGAACACTCCTAACTACTTTTACTGACATACTAAAGCACTAAATTGGTTTTGTAACCTCATTAAGCTTTGAACTTCATAGGCAGGTGTATCCAATCATGAGAAAAGGTATTTAAGGTGGCCACTTGCAAGTTATTCTCCTATTTGAATTTCCTATGAAGAGTGGCATCATGGGCTCCTCAAAACAACTCTCAAATTATCTGAAAACAAAGATTATTCAACATAGTTGTTCAGGGGAAGGATACAAAAAGTTGTCTCAGAGATTTAAACTGTCAGTTTCCACTGTGAGGAACATAGTAAGGAAATGGAAGAACACAGGTATAGTTCTTGTTAAGCCCAGAAGTGGCAGGCCAAGAAAAATATCAGAAAGGCAGAGAAGAAGAATGGTGAGAACAGTCCAGGACAATCCACAGACCACCTCCAAAGACCTGCAGCTTCATCTTGCTGCAGATGGTGTCAATGTGCATCGGTCAACAATACAGCGCACGTTGCACAAGGTGAAGCTGTATGGGAGAATGATGTGAAAGAAGCCGTTTCTGCAAGCACGCCACAAACAGAGTCGCCTGAGGTATGCAAAAGCACACTTGGACAAGCCAGTTACATTTTGGAAGAAGGTCCTGAGGACTGATGAAGCAAAGATTGAGTTGTTTTGTCATACAAAAAGGCATTATGCATGGAGGCAAAAAAACACGGCATTCCAAGAAAAGCACTTGCTACCCACAGTAAAATTTGGTGGAGGTTCCATCATGCTTTGGGGCTGTGTGGCCAATGCCGGCACCGGAAATCTTGTTAAAGTTGAGGGTCGCATGGATTAAACTCAGTATCAGCAGATTCTTGATAATAATGTGCAAGAATCAGTGACGACGTTGAAGTTACGCAGGGGATAGATATTTCAGCAAGACAATGATCCAAAACACCGCTCCAAATCTACTCAGGCATTCATGCAGAGGAACAATTACAATGTTCTGGAATGGCCATCCCAGTCCCCAGACCTGAATATCATTGAAAATCTGTGGGATGATTTGAAGCGTGCTGTCCATGCTCGGCGACCATCAAACTTAACTGAACTGGAATTGTTTTGTAAACAGGAATGGTCAAATATACCTTCATCCAGGAACTCATTAAACGCTACAGGAAGCGACTAGAGGCTGTTATTTTTGCAAAAGGAGGATCTACAAAATATTAATGTCACTTTTATGTTGAAGTGCCCATACTTTTGCACCGGTCACATTTTGTTTAAATGCGGATTGCACATTTTCTGTTAGTCAATAAACCTCATTTCAATCAAGAAATATTACTCAGTCCATCAGTTATTAGATATATGAAACTGAAATAGCTGTTGCAAAAACGCAAATTGTTATAAAGAAAAAAGGTTAACATTAATAGGGGTGCCCAAACTTTTTCATATGACCGTATGTTAACTGTGACATGCAATACAGCTTTCAATAAGGAAATGTGGTAGAAAACCCATTAATCCCTCTCTGACAGGCCTTTACCCTTATTAGTAATCACTATCTTCAACTTTAATAATGTCTCTTTGAAAAAAAAAAAAAAAAAAGGTGTAAGATTTTCTTCACCAAACCTACAGTGTGTCTGTCATATAGGCTTGTCCAGGGTGGAAGAGGTTAACACCCTGTACATAAATGGTTTGTGTTTTCGCTTACGCCAGATTCTGACATTTTAATAATAGAAGAAAAAAAAAGGAGAAGCTGAGGTTTTTCCAATGGCAGATCTTATAAATAACGACACGCACGCCAGGCGTTTGGGGCCTGCTCTTTCCACTTGCATAATTGTGAGTGATCAAACTTTCCAGACAAGGATTTCCAGAGTTGGCTCCAGTGCTTTATTGGAGAATAGCAGAACAAGTAAACAGACATGGACAATCTCTGCTGGAAAGAGCAATTTCCTAAATATTTCTTGTTCTTATAACTTAATAACGAAGAGACTTTGAGTGTTTTCTAGAACTTTCAAATATGTCTAATGCATGACATTTCCAGGAGGGATTTTCCGGTCGTTGATTCCTATATTATTCTCAATTACCCTTACCCATTATCAATATTACACGGACACTGCTTGCGACTTGGTAGAAATGGCCACAACAGCCCTTTATTGCCTATTGTTTACACACTAACACAAGGGGGGCACTGTCCAACGGGCGTCCCCAACATTTAACAATAGATAATACCATAATAATAATGCAGTACGTAATACAATACGTAACCCTGGGTAGGCCCGGTCCAGAAACCACCTTCCATCACCAAAACATGATCCCTGGCCGCAACACACACCGGGCCAGAGATGAGGTATTAATCACCTGCGGATCAATACCTCCACCTTGCAGAACCCATGCCTGCAAGATCCCTGTAACCGGAGCCACTATATCCTACAAGTGACTCTCCAATCAAATAACATTATCCGTTAAACCGCCTCTGGACCAGACCTACCCCCGCCATAAGTCCAGTCCAGAAGCCATACTCCACCACCAGAAAAACAATTCCTGGTTGCAACACACCGACCCAGAGATACCAGGCATTAATCACCTACGGATCAATACCCCAACCTTGCAGGACCCCATGCCTGCAAGATCCCTGTAACCAAAGCCACTATATCCCACAAGTGAGTCTTCAATCAAACAACCTTATCCGTTAATCCGCCTCTGGACCAAACCTACTCCTGTCGTAAATCAGGTTCAGAAGAAGCCATATACCACCATCAGAAACACTATTCCTGGCCGCAACACACCGACCCAGACATAGGAGGCATTAATCACCTACGGATTAAACCCCCCAAGTAGCATCAAGTATCAACTGTGCCTCAAACCCTACACCTTACTCTTTACCTCCAACCTAATATCATCCCCGGCCGCAACCTCCAGCCCAGAGATGTGAGGCATCGATTACCTACGTATCAATCCCCCATGTGCGTAACAGTAACTGTCAACTCAAACCCTAAAGCCCTTTATCAAGACGTAATTTAACAATATCCCCGGCCATAACCACCAGCCCAGAGATATGAGGAATTAATCACCTATGGATCAATTCCCATGTGCATGACAGCAACTGTGAACTCAAAACCTTAAAGCTCGTTAGCGACTTTAATCTAACAACATCCCTAGCCGCAATCACCAGCCCAAAGATAAGAGGTATTAATCACTTACGGATCAAAACCCCCATGCCTTGCAAAAACCCCATGCCTGCACTGCACTGGGATCCAGAACCATAAACCCAACTAGTGACTCCTCCTACGATTACCATTTCACCAAAATGGATCACTGACCATAACAACGGTCCCATATATAAATGAGGTATTAGTCAACAAAGGAGTAATACCCTTACCCAAACCAAAAAAAACCCTCCCGTGCTGTCAATTACCTGTCACCTGGGCCACTGTAGCCACCTGTGACTCCCTGGCAACCAACAATTCCATAATGTAACCCATAGCAACAACACTGACCTATATATGAGGCATTGATCACCAACGGAGCAATACCTCCAACCTGCAGACAACATTTTACCTGCAAGTCACCAGTAACCGGAGCCACTGTACCTTCCCCAGTGGCTCTCCTTCCAAACACCAGTAACAATTAGAGCTCCTCTGGACCAGACCTACCCCCGCTGCTGTGACAAAGGATATAATCCCCACTATTTATGCTTACCATTCACATATATATCATACACATCATATACATATACATATACTCCCACATTACCACCCATCTTATTCACCCACTTACAAGAATCCCCACATGACAATACACATCACAATCCACAAAGAAATATTCTCTTTTCTTTTCCGTTTTTTTTTTTTTTTTAATACAATACATTCTCCACTCCTTTCTTTTCTCTTTTTTTTTTTTTTTTATATAATGCTTCTTTTATAATTGAATAATTATACATGCATATAAACATAACAATAATAACAATAAACAATAGAAGGGAGGGTGGGTGTTTGGCTTTCATCCAGGAAGTGCAGGAGGAGGTAATTGACCCCCACCTCCTATTATATATACCATGAAGCTCCCTCCTTTCCTACCACCGCACTCCACCCCCTAACCAATCACCTTCTTTTTCCTCATTGCTATACTAACCATCACCGCTTAACCCTGTCAACTCCTTGTCCTCCAGACTGTCATGTCGCCCTTACACCCTATGGGTTCCATGGCTTTCTCTTATTCTTATAGTAGAGGGGCGGATTGATTCACGAGACCCTAGTCCATTGACCAGGTCAATACTCTCTGGCCACTGGATGGGTGGCTCAAAAATCTCTTACCTCCTGGGTTTGCCAGCATTTCAGCCTAGAAGATGAGGAAGTAAGAAGATTTGCAGGAATCCTGATCAATAGTTACAGATCACTGTCCTGGCCAATGAAATGAAGTACTGCAAATCGATTCTTCCATTTTTGTACACCTGTCCTTGACTGTATGACTGTCTCTATATGTCTATATGTGTGTTGGTCAAGATTGGGAAATATTTTCTGTGTACACAGTTGATTTGCCTGAAAAATTTGATATTGCAGAATGTTTAATCACCAGCAGCGCATAGCCTGGTGATTTCATGGTGGCATGGGCCCCCATATTAAAAATTAATTACTCTCTAGGTATTGAAGCTGTTTATTTCAATCTTTTGAGGTAATTGGTACATTTCTGACAGAATGAGGTGTTTTGTTAAGAAAGGGTTAATCTGCCCTCTGGTGGTAACGCGGGCAGGCTATGGTGATTGGTACAGCCTGCTGCGCACCTTTTTGGAATGTTTTTATTGGTGTGGTCTAATGTAAAGAGCGGGAAGTTTTTCTATAAATAGAGACAGCTGTTTAGCAGCTGTGGCAGTACCAGCTGGAAGATTGAAGATTGTCATGGAGTCCTTACTTGAGAAGATAGTTCTGCGAGCTGGCGGCGATGGAGGAGAGGAATGGCTGAGGGCTTGCCTGGCATCGGCGGGCGAGACCATGGAAGCTGATCCAGTCCCGGTGCCTGCTAGTGCTGTGTGCTCCACTTCGGGCGATGTGGTCCAGCAAGGTGACGTCTCCGGTGACAGGCGGAGGTCGCTTCGGAAGAAGAGAAAGAATGAAGCCTACTCACCGCCAGAGTCGTGTCCCAGGAGGTCCAGCGGAGGGAGGAAGGTGTCGCAGCGTGGATCAAGCAGGAAGTCGCCATCGCGAGGGCCGGCAGTTCCGGTGGGCGGTCGGTGTGCTGCATTGCGGGACTTCCAGAGGAGTCGGCGAGACTTGCTGTCGTCATCACGGCTCGACTCCCACAGTACCCAGCAGTTGAGCGCTCCGGATGTCGCCACTGTTCCTGCATCGCCTGCCACTGCGGCCGGTCTCTATGCAGCGGCTGCCACAGTTCCAGGCCAGCGTTCGTCGCCGCCGCCCCTGCAAAAGAGCTCACATGGGGTGGCAGCGGCGGCAGCGCTGCAGGTCTGGAGTTCAACGTCGAAATCGGATGAAGAGGTGGGCGCAGTCGGCGGCCCTCGTCCGCAGAATGACGTTGCTGATGGATCCAGGAGAAGAAGGAGTGGTGAGAGATCATCAGTGTGTGGATCTGAGTTTGAGAGGGTTAATAATGTGAAGGACATTGTCATTAGGACTATGTCTGATTTGTTTGGTAATAATGTGGTTCCTCCCCGGGCGCCTGTTGCTGTGGGTTTAAGTCAGGACAGGTTTCCCGGGGTAGCTGAACCTTATTTGAAGGACGCACTGACATGTGATGTTTCCCCTTTAGGTTTCCACCTCAGTGCTTCCATTAAAGAAAAAATTTGGAAGCAAGAGTATGTTGATGTATTTTCTCTGTTGCCAGTTTCTAGGGAACCGCAGCATAAATTTGAGAGGCCTGAGAAGCTCGAATCTGAGTCTGATAAAAAGAAGAATTTTAAGTCATTTTATTCATGGCTCTAGGCTTTCCCGATTTATGCTGTGGTTCTTGGCGAAAGATTCCTGAATTTATGTAGTGGCCTGTTTCAGCATCAGGATAGTATCCTGGAGGCTTATCGTAGTTTCGGCAGCCTAGCTTGGCTGAACTACGATGAGTCTTTCAGACAGAAACTGGCTGTGCATCCTAATGTGAAGTGGGGAGTAAAAGATGTTGGCCTTTGGCTCAACCTGATGTTGCCCCAGAGGAATTATCTCTTCAGGCAGCAGGCTAGTATGACCCCTAAGAGGGGTGTGTGTTTCGCCTTTAATGAGACGGCGTAAAAGTGGCAGGGTAACTGTCGCTTTTGCCACGAATGCTCATTCTGTGGCGGATCTCACCCCGCTTTTAAGTGTTTTAAGAAGCATAGTCAATCTGCGGTACAGTCATCTGGTCCTAGAGAGCAGTTTTTCAAGGGCACAGACTGCGGTGAACTTGGTAAACATGCTCCCGTGGCTAGACCGTTTCCCAGACAAACCGAAGGCAATCCTTGTGCGTGAAGGGTTTGAGTTCGGATTTTTTGTCCCGCCTTTCAACGGTAATAATTGTTTGGTGTCAAAAAATTTAAAGTCAGTTGATTGCCATAAAGATGCAGTGGTTTCACATATTGAGAAGGAGCTTTCGCTAGGCAGGGTTTCGGGCCGTTTGAATTTCCTCCTTTTACAAATTTTAGAGTATCTCCTTTAGGGGTAGTTCACAAAAAGGAGGCTAATTCATTCAGGATTATCCATCATCTTTCGTATCCAAGGGGTGGCTTGCTGAATGATGCTATTGATTCTAATGCGTCGTCAGTGAGTTACTCTTCCTTTGATGAGGCAGTTAATTTATTAAGGAAATTTGGCCCTGATTCCATTTTGGCGAAGCCGGATATTAAATCCGCTTTTCGTTTGTTACCAATCAGCCCGGTAGGTTTTAATTCTCTTGGTTTTTGTTTTGAGGGTTCCTTTTATTTTGATAGGTTTTTGATAAGTGCCTTCCCATGGGTTTTTCTTTATTGTATTTTTATTTTGAGTCGTTTTCCACTTTTTTAAATTGGGCCGTACAAGAGTTGTTTTCAGATGGGGGTGTTTTACATCACTTAGACAATTTTTTATTTGTTGGGAAAGGGGGGTCGGACCATTGTTTTCAGTTGTTGTCTAAGTTTTTAGGTTTAATGGAATTTTTCGGGGTCCCTTTAGCGCAAGACAAAACAGTTTTTTCCATGTAATGAGATTGAGTTTTTGGGAATCGTTTTGGATTCGCACAGAAAGGAGTTGAGACTTCCTCAACAGAAGATTGTTAAGCTGAGATCCTATATTATCGACTTTTTGGATATGAAAAAGTGTACCTTGTGAGAGCTGCAATCTCTGCTCGGTAGCTTAAATTTTGCGCTTAGAATAATGCCAATGGGGAGAGTATTTTCTAGGTGGCTTTATGATGCGACGAAAGGTGTGCGTAGTGCAGGCTCGCATATTCGTGTTTCTTTGGAGATGAAGTTGAACTTGAGAATCTGGCTTGAATTTTTGGAAAGCTTTAATGGGCATAGCTGTATTCAACAGGATTTTGTTCTCTCCCGTGTTTTATGTTGGTTTACAAGCTCCGCCAGAGATATTTTCTTTGGCACAATTTTTTAATCGCATTGGTGTTTTGGTTCCTGGCCTGCTAAATGGTTTTCGCTGTGTCTGATTGAGAAGGAAGTTTTGTTGGATCTTTTTCCTATTTTTGTGTCCCTGAACATTTGGGGAAAAGAGATAACGAATAGACGGATTGTGATTTTATCTTCCTGTCAAGGTACGTTTTTTGCGGTCAACACCTTAGCGGTTAAATGTAGAATTTTATGCAGTTTGTTACGCAAGTTGGTCTTGCTGTGTTTAAAATTTAATATTTGGATTAAGGCTCGTTTGTCTCTGGATTGCAGTAATACACTTGTTTCTTACCTTTCTTCTCAACAGTTGGACAACTTCCGGAGGAGCGCAGCAGGAGTAGATCATCTGCCAACTGTTTGCCCGTCTCATGTGTGGGAGGCAATTTGGGATTAGTTTCTACTGCTATTAAGAATTCTATTGCACCGGCGACCTGGCAGTCTTATGCTTCAGCATGGGTTAATTGGAAGCAATTTTGTGATTCTAATAATTTTTCGTATTTTAAGCATGATGTTAATGCAGTTTTGAGTTTTTTGAATTTTTATTTGGTTTTGGGTTATAGTCATGAGTTTCTTTATAAATCTCTGTGTGGGGTTTCCTTTTTCTTAAAGCTGTACGGTGAAGATTCCTTGTTGAATATATTTGCTGTACGTCAGGCTTTGAAAGGATGTAAGAAAAGGTTTTTGTTTCCTTATTCTCGCAGACCTATATCTATGCAGTTGTTTTGTAGTTTGTGGTGTGTTTTGAAAGATGTTTGTTTTAACGTTTTTGAACTGCGTCTATTCAGAGCAGCTTTTGTTCTTTGCTTTTTTGGAGCTCTTAGGGTGAGTAGGCTGCTTTCCAATAGTCAGTCCAATATCTCGGGCCTATTTAGAAGTGACGTAAGAGTGTCGGATGGCTCTGTTTTTGTCTTTATTAGGAAGTCAAAGACAGATCAGCTAGGGAAAGGTCTGTCTCTTAAATTGAGAGCATTACCCGATTCGTGTGTCTGTCCTGTTTTTAACCTGGTTAAGTGGCTTGCAGTAAGAGGGGATGTTCCGGGTTTGTTATTTATACACGAGAATGGTTCCCTGGCAACTAAATTCCAATTTAATGCCATCTTGAAGAAATGCTGTGCTAAATTGAATTTAGATAGCACTAATTTTTCATCGCATTAATTTCGCATTGGCGCCGCAACGGAGGCTGCTGGAGCAGGCCTTAAGGGTAAAGTGATTTGTAAGATTGGTAGATGGGCTTCAAATCGTTCTAAGCTTTATATTCGTCCTCACTTATTATGATTAATGCTGTTTTTGTATATCCAATTCTAGGCCCAATGGTCGTATGGCTGTTTGGTCATTCATTTATTCATTGGGCGCAGAGGAGAGCAGATTGTAGGAGGTATACAGTAAATTTGTCTTTTCAAGGTGAAATTTTAAATGTTTTCTGGTTCGGCATAAGGGGTTTAAAATTTACTAATTTAATCACCAGTCTGAAGAAAATTTTTTTGAGCCACCCTTACCCTGATCTTATCATCTTCCACATTGGTGGCAATGATTTGAGTAAAGGCCCAGTCACACACAACGACTTACCAGCGATCCCGAAAACGATGCGACCTGATAGGGATCGCTGGTAAGTCGCTGGGAGGTCGCTGGTGAGATGTCACACAGTCAGACCTTACCAACGATGCAGGAACGATACAGGTCGCAGTAGCGACCTGTATAACGATCTCAGCAGTCACTGTCACCCTGTCACACAGTGTCAAACACAGCGATGCGTCCTGCCCAGCAGGACATTGCCTTTGAAGAAAATGGCCTGGACCATTCTGCAACAACGAGCGATCTCACAGCAGGGGCCTGATCGCTGGTAGATGTCAATCTATGACTCAGCAGCGATCTCGCTAGCGATCTCGTTATGTGTGACGGTACCTTAAGTTGAAGACTTTGGACTTGTTAGCTCAATTTCGTAGGGATTTTTCATTAATAAAAAACCTTTTTCCTTCCTCATCGTTAATTTTTTCTGAGATTATACCGCGTCTGGTTTGGAATTCTAGCCAGCTTTTGTTTATGGACAAAATAAGGAAGCGAGTAAACCGTGGGATGGCTACATTTTTTGTTAGTCTGGGAGAATTTTCATATCGCCACACGGATTTGGAGGGCTTTATTTTCGGCTTATATAGGAGTGATGGAGTTCTTCTTTCGGATGTTTTATTGGATATTTTCAACGTCGGTATTCAAAATATGATAGAAAAATGGCTGTGGTGTTTGGGGGGCCGCGTATTGTTAATACGTGGCCGTTTGGGGAAAAACTTTGTTGGGTGGATTATGGTTTGTTGGAGAATTGTATTCTGGTGTTATTTATTAAAATGTATGGGTATTTTATTTTACTTGATATGATGATTATTTATTAAAGTTACCAATAATAAAACATCACGGCCATTTTTATTCAGCAATGTGTTTTGTGTATTTATTTAATTTTAGTTATTTAATTGTATATTTGGTAAGTTATTGGGTCAACAGTGGGCTCTTTGCTACCATGTTAGGCCCCCTTCACACGTCCGTGAAAAACACGCACGTGTGTTACGGGCCGTTTTTTCGGGTCCGTGTCCCGTTTTTGTGTCCGTTTTTATGGTCCGTGTGGCATCTGTGTGAATTGAGTATGCTAGCCGTGTTTGTGTGTAGAACGTCCGTCTGTGCGTGTGGAAAGAACGTGTATGTGTACGTGGAATGTCCGTGTGGAATGTCCGTGTGTGTGATGCACAATGTTGTTTATAAATGTCGGCTGACAGCCGACAGAGTTGCGCGATGAGAATGAACTCGGGTGAACTTCACCTGACTTCATCCTCATACTGCGGCTCTGTCTGTGTCGAGTACTGATTAGCGGTCACCTGTGAAGGATTCACCGGTGACCGCTAATCCCCCGAGTGACTGAAGTTTCCCCCCCTCTCTCATACTCATCGATCCCCGATCACCGGTGCGGCGCTGCACGGCATTCACACTGCTGCGGCGGCTTTTAATATTTTGAAAAAGCCGGACGCTCATTAAACAATCTCGTATTCCCTGCTTTCCCCGCCCACCGGCGCCTATGATTGGTTGCAGTGAGACACGCCCCCACGCTGATTGACAGCTGTGTCACTGCACCCAATCACAGCAGCCGCGGGCGTGTCTATACTGTGCAGTAAAATAAATAAATAAATAATTAATTAAAAAAAACGGCGTGCGGTCCCCCCCAATTTTAATACCAGCCAGATAAAGCCATACGGCTGAAGGCTGGTATTCTCAGGATGGGGAGCTCCACGTTATGGGGAGTCCCCTACCCTAACAATATCAGTCAGCAGCCGCCCAGAATTGCCACATACATTAGATGCGACAGTTCTGGGACTGTACCTGGCTCTTCCCGATTTGCCCTGGTGCTTTGGCAAATCGGGGTAATAAGGAGTTAATGGCAGCCCATAGCTGCCACTAAATCCTAGATTAATCATGTCAGGCGTCTCCCCGAGATTCCCTTCATGATTAATCTGTAAGTGACAGTAAATAAACACACACACACCAGAAAAAATCCTTTATTAGAAATAAAAAACACGAACATATACCCTGGTTCAACAATTTAATCAGCTCGAAAAAGCCCTCCATGTCCGGCGTAATCCAGGATGCTCCAGCGTCGCTTCCAGCTCTGCTGCATGGAGGTGACCGGAGCTGCAGAAGACACAGCCGCTCCCGTCAGCTCCACGCGGCAAATAAAGACAGCCGCGCGATCAGCTGAGCTGTCACTGAGGTTACCTGGATCCAGCGGTGGATCCAGCGGTGGCCGCGAGTAACGGTAAGTATGAGAGAGAGGGGGGGAAACTGACCGACAGACTGTGAGAGAGGGACAGACAGACAGAGAGACCGACAGAGAGACAGAGAGACCGACCGACGGACTCAGGGAGATTGACCGACATACACAGAAATAAAAAGAATGGCCGGCATCACTAGAAATAAAAACACCAAACGGACACGGACAATAGGTAGATGCATACGTGTTTACTAACGTGTGTGCACATACCAATTGTGTCCACGTGTGCGTGCTCCGTGCAGATAACGGACATGCATCCGTGCAAAACGCAAACACATACGGATCACGGACACGCACACACGGACATAATGAAATAACGCACTTGTGACCACAATCATAGATTAACATTGGTGCATGTTTGTCCGTGTCTCCGGTATATACGGAAACGGAACAAACACGCACGTGTTTCACGGACGTGTGAAGGGGGCCTTACACTGATGCAGAATTTCAGCTTCAGTTGAATAATCAACACTTCAACATTATTGGACAATGAACTGTGTTACTTGGGACCTACAGCAGCCATTGTATTAATCATCAAGATGATGAATGCAATAGTTGCTTTAGAAAATGACACAAAAACCAAAGAGGTCACACATGACAGCATTAAAGGAAATGTCAGCACAGAATGACTGGAGAAACCAAGTATAGCAGCTCGGTTCATCATAATGTGGCTATACATTAAAAGAGAGGGTGTAAAAAAAAAATACAATAACTAAAAAATTTAAAGTATTAATCTTTTAATGTTTTGTTTAAATATTATTTTTTTTTAATTGAGATAAATATAAAAAAAAATATTTAAAAGTTTGATATTTTCCACTCTTAAACACTAGAGGGAGCAGCTGCTTAAATCCTACTGTAGAACTACTGTAGTACTAGCTCACATTACAACTGCAGTAAAAGTGGGTGGAATCTGCTCTCCTGTGTGTGATGTCACAGCTCCCCCTCCCAATCTGGGTGTTTCCAAAAGGATAAGAGAGAATGAAGTTTAGGATCACAGTGCAGAGCCATTTTGTTGGTGACCGAAAAGGGATCCTAATGTCTAAAGTGTCACTAAGGACAGCTGGCATAGTGCCCCACTGTATCCCGTGATGCACTGTATCCCGAGCCCCCATATACTGTGCTGCCGGACGGCATCGAGGTGACATGTGGCGAGGAGGGGTGATCTGCAGCCTAACCGGCACTGTACTACAGATGTTACGCCGCGACCACTGCTTCCAGCCGCATTCACCTCAGACCTGCTGCCCCGCAGCCTGTCCTGTCAGCCTGGTGTCTGTTCCTCCGGTCAGCGATCACAGCACACAGGAGCGGAGGCCTGAGGTGAGCACATGAGGGGAGGGGGGGTGAGCAGAGGTGGGGGTGAGCAGAGGAGGGGGGGTGAGCAGCATGCCAGGATCAATCACCACTATGTGGCATCGGTACTCACACATTCCGGCGGGTGACAGGGGGAAAGTGCAGCACACAGCATATGCTGTGAGCACCACAAAGATGGTGGCAATCTCCTCCCTCCACTGTGAGCTGGACAACCCAGGGAGCGTGTCCAGTTCACAGCAGGGGGCTCTCAATGTTAGAAAATAGGGTTGCAGCCCGACAATCAGAATCAATGCACAGAAATCCAAGATGGCAGCCCCCTGTGTTTCAGTAAAAATAGAATTAAACAAAAACTAAATAAACAGTGAGTTTAATTTTGTATTAAAAATAAATGATCTCATAATTACTATTATTAATACAAAAATAAAAAAACTCGTCAGCTTCCCTTTAAGTGTACCTTTCCACATACTTGTTTTCCAATCATCTCTGCCTATCTCTAGCTGTATAAAGCCAGGGCTGTCAATCAATCAAACAAGAACTGGATGGAGATACAGGGAAAACAAGCAAGTGTGCTATCAAAGCAACCTGGGCTTCCATAACACCTCAGCAGTGCTACAGGCTGATCACCGCCATGCTTCATTGATGCAGTAATTCATGCAAAAGGAGCCGCAACCAAATATTGAGTGCATTTACTGTACAGACTTTTCAATAGGACATTTCTTAGTTTAAAATCGTTTTTTCAATTGGTCTTATATAATAATCTAATTTTTCTGAGTTAATGACTTTTGGGTTTTCATTGGCTGTAAGCCATAATCATCAACATTAACAGAAATAAACACTTGTAATAGATCACTTTGTTTGTAATGACTATATAATATGCATTTCCCTTTTTCTATTGAATTACTAAAATTAATTAACTATTAACTTTTGATAATATTCTAATTTATTGAGATGCACTTGTAGATTACTGGCTGAACCATTCTGACACAGTCAGAATTTTTAGGTTAAATAATGTAGCTGAGTCCAGAGGGCTGTCCCTGCCCACACCAGGCTTTCAATAGAGATAGTACATTGACAGTGAGGGGACGTGTTGGAGTGCCATGTGTGCCGCCCCCGTGACAGCAGGCGGCGCTGCTTGGATTCGGGGCCTACGCTACGGCTCGAGGGGTTCCCCGGACCCGGGGGTCTTGCGGTCACTTCGAATAAAAGGGGGACGTATTTGTATGGGATTGATTGTAGAATGTCTGTGACGCCACCCACGGTGTGTGGTGAAGTGGGACACCACCGCTGCTGTTGTGGGATACCTGGGGGAGATGTAATGGCAGCCGGATGTTAACCCCTCCGTGGGTAGGGATGGTTGTCCCAGGGCCCAGTGTCTCTGTGCAGGGTATGGCGACGGCAGGACCTTGCACGCCCAGATGAACCAGGGGATAGTTGGTTACTCACAATTTAATGAATCACACGAGTCTTTTGGTAAACCTAGGCGCTGGTGGCCGGCCGCCGCGGCCGGTTATACTCTGGTCCTCCACCCGGGCTGGTGGTCGCTGTCCTTTCCTCTGCACTGTTTTTGTGTATTGTGGGCTGCCTGGTTTGGAACTCAGGAGTCCACTGCCTGCTTGGTGTGTGCCTAAGGAGCCGTGCCCGCTGACGCTGACCCGTGGATCTATGGGCCCTGGCGGTTGCCCTATCCCTCTCTGTGGGTGCTTGTCTGCTTTTGGGGCTTTGGTTGGGACAGGACCTATAATCCTGCCCTCAATCGGTTAATTAGCTAGGCCGCTGGTTTCGGTCCTGGCTTCAGGGTCCGAGTACCCCCTCTGTGCACGGTTTCCGATCGGGTCTCCAGTGGTGTCGGTACCGGTGGGCTCCAACCCTTCTCCGGTCCTCCTCGGATCTGCCGAGCCATCTTCCCGTCTCCTGCTGACGGAGACCACCATCTGCCACCTAGCCAAGGTACCAGGGCTCCGACCCTGGTACCGTTCAACTTGAACTTCCTCTGCTGGAGCTACACCTAGCTCCAGACCACACTCCTCTCCACTCGAACTCCAAATCTGAACTAAAGCTTCACTCACTGTTTTTCCCTCCCCGGACTGTCTAGACCCCTAGGTGGGCGTTCCCTAACCGCCTGGTCCCGTCCACTGGTGTGCCTGTCTTGCCCTGAGGGGGATGACTAGGGTTTCAGGTCGGCTGTGTGTAACCTAGGTGAGAGAAGGTGTTGTGCGGGGGCCTAATGTGTGACTGCCTGGTTTTGCCAGGCCGTCACACATGCATGGGAGTTTCTAGTCCTGTAAAGATAAGGGTCCTGCTGCTTAAACAAACATAGCAAATAAACAAAAGATCTGTCTGTGACAAGACAGGCATGCATGAACTTTTTGTGTTAACCCTTGCAGCATACTGACTTCAGCTTACACAGCAAAAAGCTACTAACAGATTACCTTTACTACAAGCAGGCATTTTAATAAACAGTGGTCTGCCATGCTCATTTCTTGGTCAGGGAAGCAGCTATTATCAGAAAACTGGCTGATAGTAGCAGCATGGAGCAGGCGATGCCCCTGATATGCCACACTATTAAGGAGGCTTTACACACTGCAACATCGCAAACGACATCGCTGTAACGTCACCGGTTTTGTGACGTAATAGCGACCTCCCCAGCGACATTGCAGTGTGTGAAACACATCAGCGACCTGGCCCCTGCTGTGAAGTTGCTGATCGCTACAAATCGTTCAGGACCATTCTTTGGTCCTTTGTTTCCCGCTGTGCAGCATGATCGCTAGAAAGTCTGTGTGTAAAGGGGACTTTACAGCGACTTCGTTAGCGACTTCCCTTTCAAAAAGCTGCTTTACAATGTCCCCAATGACTAGCTAGGTCGTTCTACAGGTCCGGATCGCTGTTGCGTCGTTGGCCAGGTTTGCCTGTTTGACAGCTCACCAGCGACTCACCAGAGACTTTGTAGCGATCCCGGCCAGGTTGGTATCGCTGGTGGGATCGCTGAAAGTCTCAGTGTGTAAAGGGGCCTTAAGACTGGGAAGCAGCTATTATCAGGCGACTGGCTGATAGTAACAGCAGGGAGCAGGTCATGCCCCTGCCATGCCCCATTTTTTGAAGTGGAAGCAGATATTTTCAGGAGACTGCAGATAATAACATTGGACAGGAAGCAGAGATTATCAGGAGACTGGCTGATAGGAACAGCAGGGGCTTCACACTGATGTGTGATATAAGGTCCCAGAGGAGAGGGGGAGCAGCAAGGAGCAGCTCCTGTCAGACTGAGTTACAAGTGTTGTAAAAATAATAGAACTGCACTGGGCATCTCATCCTTTTAGTGTATGAGTACAGGGACAGTAATTTTTTTTTATCTCTCCAGAGTACCATGTTTAAAAAGAACCTGCAAGCATGTTTTTGTAAGGTACATGGCTGTAATGGCAATGTAATGCTGATTAAATTGATACCTTTGATGAAGAAATCGGCTTGGTTCTTCTTCTTTAATCACCATTTGAAGTTTTCCGCTAATTAGATTTCGCTGCACTGTGGCTGGACTGAGTGATTCGCCAACTTCTCTATTCACCTCTGGTCTTTCATTGGTAGGTCACTGTTTTGCAGTGATCTTCCTCCTATGTTTGAAATCTCATGCCAGCTCTGTTATTTCAGTGGACGGCATGTGACAAATTGATGTCTTTTACAGATGACTGCACATGCAATAATGTCTCGATTTTATTGAATGCTATCCAGTGAGGGATTTTTTTTATGTGTGACTTATCCTTTGTGGTCTATTCATGAGATATCCTTGTGGTCTCGTATAGGTCAGTGAAACCCCCTAACATATATGAGACCGTATATCCAAACTCAAATCTACCATCAGATGTAAGAATTTACTTTTGCTTGTACCACTATATTTACATTCTGCAGCTCACTGTACAATTAAAATATCAAGTCATCGAACAGATATCTTTACCCTAGTAGGGGTGATTGTAATTGTACATTAAAGCTTTCTGAATAAATGAAGTACAATCTTTAAAAAAAACAAAGGTTTCAGTAGGGATTTTGATATTTAATCCTTTTTCATATATTATGTGATGTTTCAATGCTGTATTAACAGCAGTAACATATTTTCTACTTATGCATTTATCCTTTTGGCTCCAATGAATTATAAATGTATGGGAATATGATCATCATGATTACACAATCCATTCCTGTGTCCTGGTACCTGTTTGTGTTCCTGAATCAATGTCTGAATCAGAACCTAACCTGTCTGTATCAGCCGTCCTGCTTGTATCTTAACTAGAGTTGAGCACGGTTCGCGGTTCGAGGTTCTCCAGTTCGCGGCTCGAGTGATTTTGGGGGCTGTTCTAGATCGAACTAGAACTCGAGCTTTTTGCTAAAGCTCGATAGTTCTAGATACGTTCGAGAACGGTTCTAGCAGCAAAAAGCAGGGCTTTTTACAGCTACAGTGTGCAGGAGCCATCGCTGGCAGCCTGCCAGAAGCTGGTAACCAAGATAAATATCGGGTATCCAAGCAAAGCGCTTTGGTTAGTAACCCGATGTTTATCCTAGTTACGTGCAGGAAGCCCACACTTCCCCGCTCAGCTCACTCCGCCCCCTCCTGCACGCGGCATGTACACACACACACACACACTCACACTCACCTGTCCCCAGCCAAGCAGTCCACGACACTGACGTCCTCAGCGCCACCCACTTCGCACTCCGCCGCCAGCACACATGGCTCCGCCCACCTGCACTCTGCACACATGGTCCCACTCGGCTTACCTGCGGTGATGAAGTCCCGACCTCAGCGCTGTCACTGTCCTCCATGGCCGCCGCTTGTCACATTCACCTTCTCTCGCTTCCGACCCGAGACTGACTAGCGGTGACGTCACGGGCCGCTCGCGATACTTGGCTGTGAAGGCGGCGGTCATTGAACTCAGTGACAGGTGCTGTCAGCAGTACAGGAGATCAGCGCAGGTAATGTACCTCGCTGACAGCAGCACTTGTCATCCCCTGCAGTGACCTGGGCTGACCCATTGATGTTAGCTCAGGTCACTGCACTGCTCTCCCAGCAAATGGGGAAAATCCTGCTCTTCATTGACTGGGACAGTGTGGATCGTCATGGCAACCCCTTTGATTACACCACACCTGGATTTGTTTTTCTTTCTAATAAATTGGTTAAAGAGGGAATGTTTTGGGGAGTGTTTTTTCAAATAAAATGTGTTTGTCGTCTATTTTTTTTTTTATTACTGACTGGGTTGGTGATGTCGGGTATCTGATAGACGCCTGACCTCACCAACCCCAGGGCTTGATGCCAGGTGACATTACACATCTGGTATTAACCCCATATATTACCTCATTTGCCACCGCACCAGGGCGCGGGATGAGCTGGGGCGAAGCACCACAATTGGCACATTTAATGGATGCGCCACTTCTGGGGCGGCTGCGGCCTGCTATTTTTAGGCTGGGGAGAGTCCAATAACCATGGACCTCCCTAGTCTGAGAATATCAGACCCCAGCTGTCTGCTTTACCTTGGCTGGTGATCCAATTTTGGGGGGACCCCTACGTGTTTTTTTTTTTTAATTATTTATTTAATTTAAAATAACAGCGTGGGGTGCCCTCAGTTTTCGATTACCAGCCAAGGTGAGGTTGCCAGCTGTGGTCTGCAGGCTGCAGCCGTCTGCTTTACCCTAGCTGGCTACAAAAATAGGGGGAACCCTACGTCATTTTTTTTTTCATTTTTTTGGCTAAATACAAAGCTAAGCACCCCTTAGTGCCACATGAAAGGCACCAAAGGGTGCAAAATTACAAAATGCAGGAGAGTGGGACATTATGTGTCTTTCTGCCATTATAATGACAGAAAAGACTGATATGAAGTGCACAAGCACAAGAAAATCACCAGAGCGCTCTACGCTGTGAAAAGCAGTAGAAAATGGCACTGGAGTGAACATGTGACCGCCTCATGTAGGATGAAGCTATGGATCCCGGGTAAATTTATGCATTTACCCTCCTTCAGTTTTTTTGCAGTACACAAAAAAAACGGAAGGCACACGGATGACAAACAGATGACATACGGACCGTCTACGGAACGGAAACGGATGCCACACGGATGCAAAAAAAAGGGACTGTTTTTTGCAGACCGCAAAAATGGATCAGTCGTGTTAATGTAGCCTTATTCTGATCTGCCGTTTATAAACAGCAGGCAGAAATAAGTGAATAACGCCCCCCAGCGTCAGAAAATCTCCGGGGTTTCAGGGCTAGCTGAGACCCTGGAGATCATGATTCAAGACGGTTTTTCCGGTCCCCGCTCACGTGATCACAGGTATACACCGTACACCGATGATCACGTTACAGTAAAATGACAGCGCCGTTAAAAACTTATTTATCTCCCATCTGGCATGAACAAACATGATAAATCTCCTCCCCGGTCCCCTCCGGTCCCCCGGTGTCGCCAAAGTGCCCCCCCTGATGCCCTCCCAGAAATCCAAGATGGCCGCGCGCACAGCAGCGCGCCGGCCGCATTCACCCTACTCCTCTGATTTCTGTCGCATGTGCCATGACACATGCGACAGAAAACTCCTCCCCAGGCCCTGCCAGGTCACCCCCTATAACCCCACCGGTGTTCCCCGGTGTCCCACGGTACCTGTGCAGCGTTGATCCCCCCACGGCCCTCTCCTTCACAATAGACGCTGCCGCATGCACAGAGCAGCTGTCAGCTCAGCTTCCTGTGTTCAGACACAGTGAGTGGTGGTTATGCATCTGTAAGCTAAATGGGCGGCACGGTGGCTCAGTGGTTAGCACTGCAGTCTTGCAGCGCTGAGGTCCTGGGTTCAATTCTCACCAAGGGCACCATCTGCAAGGAGTTTGTATGTTCTCCCCGTGTTTGCGTGGGTTTCCTCCCACGCTCCAAAGACATACAGTGCTATGGAATTAATAACGCCATATAAATGAATAAATTATTATTATTACTGCAATGCCCTGCTCATGAGGTAAGGAACATAATTGATCAGGAGAGCTATATACTACATTTCCAAATGGAGGGATTTGCTTTTATAGTTTCCCTGCTGAATGACTACCAAACATGAGAGTCCGTTATACGCCACAAGAATACACATCTAAATAGCGAGCTCTGTTGTTAAGTATTCATTCAGCTGGATAACTGGACTTAAAGGGGTATTCCATCTCCAAGATCCTATCCCCAATATATAGTAGGTGGAATAGCAATAATATCAGCAAATACCAATATTTGGAAATGTAGAATAGTTCTCCTGATTAGGCATGCCCTTACCTCATGAGCAGGGCATTGCAGCTTTGGTAGCAACCATTACGACATGGACTCTGCTGCTGTGGACCCGGGGAGAGTGAGTGCAGATTCATTGCACCCACACTCCTCACATGAAGGGTCTGCACTCCTAGAAAATGGGGGATACATTCCCTGAGTGTCTCCCCCCCATATTCTAGACGGTCCAGAGTCGTTGTGGGACCCCTTTATTTTTTTTCCTACAATAAATTGGTGAAAGAGGAAATGTTTTGGGGACTGTTTTTTCACATAAATTTCTTTTGTCGATTTTTTTTTGGTTAGTACTTTCAGTTTATGATGTTGGTTATCTAATAGATGCCATGACATCACAAACTGCTGGGCTTGATGTCAGGTGACCTTACAGCTAGTATCTACCTGATTTATTACCCCGTTTGCCACTGCACCAGGGCACGGGATGTGTTATGATCTGCAACCATGGAAGACCACCACAAATCATTGGCAAAAAGGTGACAAGAGCAATGGCAACTAATCTGGCCGCCATCCCCTTACTAACCAACACAACTAGAAGTAGCCGAGGGGTGAACTAACATCCTGTGCACCGCGAACCCAGCCGGAGAACTAACTATCCTAAAGGTAGGAAAGATGAATAACTCTCTGCCTCAGAAAATAGACAAGAATAGCAAGCCCCCCCCCACATTCAAAGACTGTGGTGATATAGGAAAAACACAATACACAGGTAGATGACAGGATTAGCAAAAGGTGAGGCCGCCGCTGACTAAAATAGGAAAGGACAGGAAAGGGACTGATGGTTGCCAGAGAAAAACCCTACAAAATACCAACTTCCTGATAGTACAAAAAGGCCCTCAGATCGCTCGATCTGAACTCCGTCCTATACTAGGTGCCCTTGTCATACCAATGAACAGAAAACAAGAATCATAACAAAGTCAACAAGCCACAAACACATGGACCCAAAGGAGCTATACTCCACACAGAACTGTAGGGAGTTCCTCAACAATCCACTGAGGGGGAAAATCCCTGCAAGCAAATCAACTGAAAATAACCACAGCAAAATGACAAACCCAGATAAACAAAAGAACAGACAATAAATAAAGAGCAAGCACTTATCTGGGGAAGATGTGGTGTAAGGCAGGATTAAGCAGGCTAGAGATCCCAAGAACAACTGACATCCGGCAACAGCCTGCAATCAGACCAGGACTTAAATAAGCAGAGAGTTAGGAAAGGAAACACCCACTGCACAACACACCTGATCTCTGTCCAAACCTTTCCTGGCCACCAGAGGGAGTCTCCCAGCAGCCAAGACATAACTAACATTCACAACAGGGATGAGCTGGGGTGAAGCGCCAGGATTGGCGCATCTAGTGGATGCGCCACGTCTGGGGTGCCTGCGGCCTGCTATTTTTCATCTGTGAAGGCCCAATAACTATGGACCTTCCCACCCTGAGAATACCAGACCACAGCTGTCCGCTTTACCTTAATAAAAAAAGAACTCCGGCACACTACCTCAATGTAGTCAGACACGAAAAGGTTTCTTTTTGTATATTATTTTATTTTTGAAAAAAAAGGAATTCATGCATAATGATATCCAAAATTTAACGTTTCAACCATATTATGGTCTTCATCAAAAGGACCATCTAAATACAAGTGTAGATACAAATAAATACATAAATAAACAGCAGATGAACAAAAATTATATGTTGTTAATACAAGAATTCAGGTTAGGTAGGGGTGAGAGAGGAAGAGATCCATTAGGAGATGTGATCATTGTTAATAGAACATCGGAGGTGTATCTTGACCAGGACACCATCACCCTGACACTGTGTGTGAAACTTTTTCGTGTCTGACTACATTGAGGTAGTGTGCCGGAGTTCTTTCTTTATTATACTCCGCTTTTTTCTCCTGAGCACCTATATGGTGAAGCAGGGTCCTATTCCTTTTTTGTCCGCTTTACCTTGGCTGGTGATCCAATTTGGGGGGGACCCTACTTTTTTTGTGTAATTATTAATATTTATAAAATAATTATAAAAAAAGAGCCTGGGGGGACCTCCACATTGGATCCCCAACCACGGTAAAGCTGCCAGCTGTGGTTTTCAGGCTACAGCCGTCTGCTTTACCCTAGCTGGCTATCAAAAATGGGGGGACCCAACGTCATTTTTTTTTAACTATTTTTTAAATAGAAAAAATTAATGGGCTTCCCTGTATTTTGATTGCCAACCAAGGTAACGGCAGGCAGATGGGGGTGGCAACCCATAGCTGTCTGCTTTATCTGCACTGAGAATCAAAAATACAGCGGAGCGCTACGTCATTTTTTTTAAAGATTTATTTTTACAGCACTGTGATGTCCAGCAATCAAAATACAGGGAAGCCCATTTTGTTTTTAGTTATTTAAATAAATAATTAAAAAAAATATATATGGGCTCCCGCTGCAGTTTTTGTATTGCTAGCTTAGGGTAATCCAAGCAGCTACTGGCTTCTAACCCCCACTGCTTGGTGTTACCTTCACTGGCAATGGAAAATCCAAGGAAGCATTTTTTATTTTTTTTGCCAAAAAACTACAAAAAAAGGACGTGAGCTTTTCCATATTTTTGTATGCTAGCCAGGTATAGCAGGCAGGTGCTGGAAGAGTTGGATACAGCTCCAGAAGATGGCGCTTCTATGAAAGTGCCATTTTCTGAGGCGGACTGCAATTCGCAGCAGTGGGGCCCAGAAAGCTCAGGCCAACCTGTGCTGCGGATTCCAATCCCCAGCTGCCTAGTTGTACCTGGCTGGACACAAAAATGGAGCGAAGCCTACGTCATTTGTTTTCTAACTATTTCATGAAATTCATGAAATAATAAAAAAAGGCTTCCCTTTATTTTTGGTTCCCAGCTGGGTACAAATAGGCAACTGGGGGTTTGGGGGCAGCCGTACCTGCCTGCTGTACCTGGCTAGCATACAAAAATATGGCGAAGCCCACATAATTTTTTCAGGGGGCAAAAAACTTCTGCATACAGTCCTACAGCCTTGTAGTTCTGCAGCTGCTGTCTGTCTGTATGGAGAAGAGCAGACAGCAGCTACAGAACTACAAGGCTCAGCATACTCCATCCAGGACTGTATGCAGAAGTTTTTTGCCCACCAAAAAAATGATGTGGGCTTCGTCATATTTTTGTATGCTAGCCAGATACAGCAGGCAGCCACGGGCTGCCTCCAACCCCCAGTTGCCTATTTGTACCCGGCTAGGAACCAAAAATATAGGGAAGCCCGTTTTTTTTAATTATTTCACTTATTTCATGAAATAATTAAAAAACAAATGACGTGGGCTTCGCCCCATTTTTGTGTCCAGCCGGGTACAACTAGGCAGCTGGGGATTGGAATCCGCAGCACAGGTTAGCCCGAGGTTTCTGGGCGCCTCTGCTGTGAATTGCAGTCCGCAGCCGCCCCAGAAAATGGCGCTTTCATAGAAGCGCCATCATCTGGCGCTGTATCCAACTCTTCCAACAGCCCTGAAGCCGGGTGGCTTATTGGGTAATAATGAGTTAATACTAGCTTTGTTTTACTAGCTAGTATTAAGCCAGAGATTCTTAATGTCAGGCACGTTTGACCCGGCCATTAAGAATCTCCAATAAAGGGTTAAAAAAAGACACCACACAGAGAAAAAATACTTTAATAGAAATAAATACACAGACACATTAGAGACTCCATCTTTATTACCCCCTGTCAGCCCTCCACGATCCATGGTCTCCTGTCTGTCTCGTTCAACAAATGCAGCTCTGCTCCATCACTGCTGCATGGGGGAAGACGCTGCTTCCCGTGCAGCCTTCACTCCGTGAAGGCTGCACGGGAAGCAGCGTGCAGCCTTCACTCCGTGAGTGATCAGTGCTGCTGGCTGTCAGCGGTAACAGCGGTAACGCTGACAGACGCGTTACCATAGCAACGGTGCTCCCGGAGCCGCGGTTAGCGGTGACGTCACCGCTAACTGCGTTGCTATGGCAACGGTGATCTCCGTTAATGACCGGCTTTGTCAGCCGGTCCCTAACGGAACGGGGAGTCGACCGTGTGCTAGAGCATGTCACCGGTACACGGCGATACACAAATGTGCACCGTGTACCGGAGAGTGCAATGACAGGTCCTACATGACGCGTCATAGTCATGTGACCAGTCTGTAGCCAATGAGATAATAGCCACGTGACTGGTCACATGGCTATTTTGACGTCACGATAGGTCCTGCATCACTGCTGGCAGTGCTGGTCACCGGGAGGATTCAGCGATCATCGGATGGAATAGCGGCAGGAGACAGAGTGCAGGAGGGATCGCGGGGATCGGTAAGTGTTATGGCAATGTTTATTAACTGTATGTGTACATTTATAATGCGTTTTATGTGTTTGTGATTGCCTCCCATTATATCCTATTGGTTCGAGTTCGGTTCGTCAAACGTTCGCCGAACTGAACTCGAACGAGACCTCTGTTCGACGAACCGAACTCGAGCTGAACCACGGCCGGTTCGCTCATCTCTAATCTTAACTTGTACCCGAACCTGAACCTGTCCAGTGTTTAACAGTTGTCCTCTCTGTACCCATACCAGCATCCCCCTGTCAGTGATTCTGCTGTGACTCTGACTCTGTCTTGCCTATTGCCGTTTGGATTAGCTACTGTGGACAGGGGGGACTGCCATGGAGGGGTACCTGGTAGCACAAATCCAACCTCACCACCAGAGGCTCTAGAGAAGACCAGGTAATTGATTGGTCACACCCCTCCAAAGTAAACCCGGGCTTTGTGGTTCAGTGGATCCAGGCACCTGTCTCGACTGTAGCAGTCACTGCCGTCCCAACAGTAACTGTTTGCACAGGCCATGAATGCTGCTGACTCAAATTTCCCTTACTCACAGAGGTTTTCTAGAGAGGTCCCGTCTGCGGGATCAACAGGATCAATTCCTGACCATGGACCTGCGGACAGTGCACCCCCACTTCCAACACCGATTATGGACCTGCAGACTGTGGCACCCTGGACAAGCCAGGGGCCAAAGAGAACAACACCTACACACCCCACACTCCCGGTCAGGCACACCGAAGTCAGACACAAACCCTTGTTGCCTTCCTCCAGGGGCTGATGTCCACACCAGGAGGGTGGGCCAGGCGGTTGGCCCCGCCCACCGAGGAGTTCACAGTCCTGGAGGCTGGAAAACCAGGCAGAGATGAGTTGAGGAGTGGAGAGAGATGAGTTTGAGAGTGGAAAGTGGAAGGAAGGAAAGTGGTAGTAGAGCAGACTGAGGTTGGTCCGGGTGTGTGGCCCGGACGGATCAGCAAGGTTGGCAGACGGTGGTGACCGTCTGCAGGAGTGGCCTATTGGAGTTAACCGTAAGGACCGTGGACGGGCGGTGGCCCAGCGGTACCGGATCGGTACGCAAAGAGAAGCCAGCACCATCCGACAGGGGCTTACGGACCCCGGCAAGGCTAGGAGTCACCGTGAATTTGCTAAATCCGTTAGCGAAGGGAACCCCCTGGGTTTCCCAGCAGCCAAGTCCCAACAGAAGGCAACCGTCCAACCGAGAGAGGGAAACACAGTCACCGCCAAGGCTAAAGTTCCCAGGGCCAGAGCCTGCGGGCAAAAAGGGGCTCCTCCAGCACCCATCCAAGCTGGGGAGCGGGTTACTGGTGGGAACCCATTGGAACCATTACACTACATAGGTGCAGGTAAAGGCAGTCACCATCAACCTGCCGGGAGAAACAACACCGCAGCCGTCTGTGGGACCCGTCCATCCAGCCGTGTGTTTTACCGAGAACTGTGTCCTCATCATTGGCTGAGTGAGTACCACCGTGCCGTGCGGCACAGCGCTGCCCCCGCGACCCTGCACCTCGCCAGGCCCCGTCACCTGCCTGCCATCCATCCCTACCCCATCACCGGGCCCCGGGACAACCAACCCCCTACCCACGGAGGGGAGAACTAACATCCAGGCTGCTCCCTGTCATCGCTCCCGGGATCCCCGTCCAGAGCAGCGGTGGTGTCACCAATCTCACCACAACCGTGGGTGGCGTCACGGACAATAACCATATCCCCACCATCCAATCCCCACCCTTTTCACTCACGGGCGAGGAGCACCGCTCGAGTCCCCGGGATCCGGCCCACCGCTCGAGCCACCACCGAGCAGCAGCAGCCCCAGCAGCCGCGGCCGGACCCAGCAGTGGGAGAGCGCAGCGTCCCCTCCTCCGCCCGCGACACAGACGGTACACACTCGCTTTCCACTTCGGCCATTCCACTCTGGTTATAACCAGGATCAAATACTCACCTGGCACCAATTCCATAAAAAAAATCTTTGGTCCTTTATTGAAAAAATATTTTCTTAAAATTCCATCCAAATACGCACAGTGCAGGAGTGAATAAAAGGGTAAACTTTACGCGTTTCGGACTAAATATATAAAACCAGAGAAGTCCTTAATCATAAGTTTAACTTCTCTTATTTTATATATTTAGTCCGAAATGCGTAAAGTTTTCCCTGTCATTCACTCCTGCACTGTGCGTATTTGGATGGAATTTTAAGAAAATATTTTTTCAATAAAGGACTAAAGATTTTTTTATGGAATTGGTGCCGAGTTCAAATTTGTTCCTCTCTCACTCCTTTTACACCGGTGTGGACTAGCCGGCGAACTGCGAGCACCCTGGAGTACATGCGGAGTAGGGGACAGGTGAGCCGAAAAAAACCTTTTTTCTTACGTACTCAAATACTCACCTACCTGTGGATGGTGCGCAAGTCGGACCATGGACCCTTAACACACGCCAGTTAGACTTGGATTTTTTTGTTGTTTCCCCACCTTTGAGCTTTTTGTCTGTGCCCTGTGTCCAAGGTCCATAACAGAGCCTTTGTTTGAGCCTGGCAATAGGCCACAGGATACTCCTTGCAGTCTGGCAGCTTTTAGACTGCCTTACATTTTGGTCTGCAGTTTCTGGTTCTTCGCAGGTTTGTCTACTTCCCGCCCCCGGTCTTGTCTACCTTTCGTTTTGTTTTTGGGCTGGCAATTCATCTGTAAGGTGTTAAAACTGTTTGTATAGAGTCTATTGCAACGGTACAAGGGAAACAAGTTTGCTAAAGAGTTCTTTTATTACTTCATGCAAGTGCACAAAACATGAGAAGGATTAGACAGTTGCAGGGTGCAGAGGCTGGGAGCAAATTAAGGAGGAAGAGATCCTCAAAGTTCAGCAGATGCAGTGGCGTACCGTCAATAGAGGCAGGCCACGCCACTGCTATGGGGCCCGTGACCTGAGGGGGCCCGGCCTCGGCTGCCCGCTGTGTATGTGCTTTCACTTTCATAATTCCAAGTACGGGCAGGCTGCCCCAGAGAGGTCACAAGGCAGCTGATTAAGGCAGCTGGGGGCCCCTACTGTTCCAATAGCTGCAGGTGGCCGCAACACCGATGTGCAGACACTTCACACGGCGCGGCCTCTGCTGAAGAGGAGGGAGTAGCCGGTTAATGTCATCTTCCAATAAGAAAGCTGTGAGAGATGCCAGGAGGAGCACAGCCGATAAGGAGAGGTGGCGGAGCTTGTTCAGTACAGTGCGGGAGATAGAAAGATGAAAAGCATAGAGCAGGAGAAGCAAAGAGGGAGCACAGGGCAGAATGAGCAAAGAAAACATAACAGAGCAACAAGGGAGAAGGAGCAGAATCAGCACAGCAAACAGAAAGCAGAGCACACAAAAACAAGCAGAGAGCAAAAGAACCAGAAAGAAAAAGCAGATGACAGGATCTGTACACAGCCAGACCCACAGGAAGTGCAGCAGAGAGGCCGGAGCCACTAACATGTCTCACAGCACAAGAGCAGGTGAGTATTATAATGTACAAATGTCTGCCTGTAACACTACAGAAAGAAATTGCCTTGTACTCTGACATCCCTGTGAATATTACTCCTGTACTGTGACATCACTGTGTGTATTACCCCTGTACTGTGACATCACTGTGTGTATTACCCCTGTACTGTGACATCACTGTGTGTATTACTCCTGTACTGTGACATGTCACGCTCCCCGGGCCCCGACGCCGTTCCCCACTCATCGCTCCGGCCCCCGGGTCCCCTGCCTCCAGCCACACGTCCTCCTCGGCACCCTCAAGGCTCCCGTTCCCGGCGCTCCTCTGCGACCCAGGACACCCTGTCTGTCTCCCCTGCATCCTCGGCACCGCTCCCTGCTCTGGCCTCCGGCACCTGTGCATCGCGCATGCGCATTAGGGCGCGCGCGCGGTCACTGACCTCCTCTTAAAGACCCAGCACTCCTAAACAGGATATTGCATCAGTCAGGGTCAGGTATATTAGGAGCTTCCTGCCTCTAGGGCGTCGCCTGTTCTACGAGTTCTGTAGCTAGGAGTTCAGGTCCCCTTTGCTGTGCCTCGTTCTCACTTTATGTCTTCCACAGAACCAGTTCTACCAAGCAAACCTGGTCCTGACCATAACCTGTCCGAGTGGTCCTATGGGGACTGTCAGCTGAGACGCCACCATCTTCTGCAGTCTGAACCTGCCTTCTACCCTCGGCTTCACCTGGTGACCTCAGCCTCCTCTACCGGTTGGACTCTGCTCACGTCTGACGTCTCTACCTGCCACCGGTACCCGGGCACCGTCATCACACCTGGCACCAGGAACTCTTTGTCCCCAGGGACTTCCTCATTCCAGCTTCCGGAAAGGACTCTGACCTTATCCCGCTTAGTGCTCCGGCAACCGTGCACCTAGGCCCTCTGGTGGGGTGACCGGACAGTCCCTGTATAGGGGTTAGCTCTGTGTTGCTTCACTGGGGAAGTCCGGTGCACGGCCCAGAGGATCCACGACCCGGGCGTAACATGACATCACTGTTTGTATTACCCATGTACTGTGACATCACTGTGTGTACTATCCTTGTACTGTGCAGAGTTTTATTATAGATTTTACGGCTATAAAGAGGATCATAATTGATCCCATTATATGTGGGAGACAGATGTGAAAATTTATATTGTGTGCGGTGAGGGGCACGAAGGAGGACATCGCTACTTTAGGACAAGTTCACACACTGCAGATTTTTTTGGGGATTTGCGGTGTGAACCTACTAGTCTTGGTGCAGTGGGCTCTGCTCATTAACTGGATGGTAGCTACAGTCATATGAAAAAGCTATTTCAGTTTCATATATCTAATAACTGATGACTGAGTAATATTTCTGGATTGAAATGAGGTTTATTGTACTAACAGAAAATGTGCAATCCGCATTTAAACAAAATTTGACCGGTGCAAAAGTATGGACACCTCAACATAAAAGTGACATTAATATTTTGTAGATCCTCCTTTTGCAAAAATAACAGCCTCTAGTCGCTTCCTGTAGCTTTTAATGAGTTCCTGGATCTTGGATGAAGGTATATTTGACCATTCCTGTTTACAAAACAATTCCAGTTCAGTTAAGTTTGATGGTCGCCAAGCATGGACAGCAAGCTTCAAATCATCCCACAGATTTTCAATGATATTCAGGTCTGGGGACTGGGATGGCCATTCCAGAACATTGTAATTGTTCCTCTGCATGAATGCCTGAGTAGATTTGGAGCGGTGTTTTGGATCATTGTCTTGCTGAAATATCCATCCCCTGCGTAACTTCAACTTCGTCACTGATTCTTGCACATTATTGTCAAGAATCTGCTGATATTGAGTTGAATCCATGCGACCCTCAACTTTAACAAGATTCCCGGTGCCGGCATTGGCCACACAGCCCCAAAGCATGATGGAGCCTCCACCAAATTTTACTGTGGGTAGCAAGTGCTTTTCTTGGAATGCCGTGTTTTTTTGCCTCATGCATAATGCCTTTTTGTATGACCAAACAACTCAATCTTTGTTTCATCAATCCACAGGACCTTCTTCCAAAATGTAACTGGCTTGTCCAAATGTGCTTTTGCATACCTCAGGCGACTCTGTTTGTGGCGTGTTTGCAGAAACGGCTTCTTTCGTATCACTCTCCCATACAGCTTCTCCTTGTGCAACGTGTGCTGTATTGTTGACCGATGCACATTGACACCATCTGCAGCAAGATGATGCTGCAGGTCTTTGGAGGTGGTCTGTGGATTGTCCTTGACTGTTCTCACCATTCTTCTTCTCTGCCTTTCTGATATTTTTCTTGGCCTGCCACTTCTGGGCTTAACAAGAACTGTACCTGTGTTCTTCCATTTCCTTACTATGTTCCTCACAGTGGAAACTGACAGTTTAAATCTCTGAGGCAACTTTTTGTATCCTTCCCCTGACCAACTATGTTGAATAATCTTTGTTTTCAGATCATTTGAGAGTTGTTTTGAGGAGCCCATGATGCCACTCTTCATAGGAGATTCAAATAGGAGAATAACTTGCAAATGGCCACCTTAAATACCTTTTCTCATGATTGGATACACCTGCCTATGAAGTTCAAAGCTCAATGAGGTTACAAAACCAATTTAGTGCTTTAGTAAGTCAGTAAAAAGTAGTTAGGAGTGTTCAAATCAAGAAATTGATAAGGGTGCCCATACTTTTGCACGGATTAAATTTTGTTTAAATGCAGATTGCACATTTTCTGTTAGTACAATAAACCTCATTTCAATCCAGAAATATTACTCAGTCCATCAGTTATTAGATATATGAAACTGAAATAGCTGTTGAAAAAACCCAATTTGTTATAAAGAAAAAAGGTTAACATTAATAGGGGTGCCCAAACTTTTTCATATGACTGTATATTCAGACTCTATGTGGTGATAATATTTGGCCATGGTGTGGCAGCATTATTGTGCAATGTATAGTAATATTATTGGTTTTGATATGGTGGGTGTTGTTCTGTCATAGGTAGAATCCCATACACACAAAAAAAAATTTATTCAGAGATAAAGATTGTTGCAGACAAATATATTTATTTTATTGTGGCATATCCATAAACCAACGTTTCAGCATAATGCTTTTTTCAAGGTTTTTCTGTATATAAAATAAAATCTATATATATAATTGCCTTATTCTGTCTGTCTGTCTGTCATGCTCCAAAATTGTGTTACGGTGACACAAAGCTGATTGGCCGCTGGGCTCGCCATGGCCCCACCCCCCCACACGGATTGGCCTCTCGCCCCGGCTCTCTGCAGGCCCCGCCCCCCTCACGCAATGCACGCTCGCTCTGGCCCAACTGACACGGAGCTCCGACTCCCAGGTGAGTACACACACACATCAGATCACACTCACTATCACACACACCTCACACATCACATCCACACACTCACAACATCCTGGGATATCGCTTGCTTCTACACCGGCTCCGTCACGATCCCAGCAGCGCCAGACATAACCTTGCGATGCTGGGATCTTCACGGAGCCCGTGAACGCTGGTAACCATTATACACATCGGGTAACTAAGGTCCCTTGGTTACCCGATGTGTATCATAGTTACCAGTGTACACTGGCTCAGACATAACCTTGCAATGCTGGGATCTTCACGGAGCCCGTGAACGCTGGTAACCATTATATACATCGGGTAACTAAGGTCCCTTAGTTACCCGATGTGTATCATAGTTACCAGCGTACACCGGCTCCCGGTACACATGTGCAGGGAGCCGGCATTATACTCCTCTCCCCCCAGGACTACTCCTCCTATTACAGTCCTCCTATTATACTCCTCTCTGAGTATAATAGGAGAACTATTATAGCATGGGGAATGTAGCACGATGGGGGGTGCGCAGCATGGGGGATGTAGCACGATGGGGGGTGCGCAGAATGGGGGATGTAGCACGATGGGGAGTGCGCAGCATGGGGGATGTAGCATGATGGGGAGTGCGCAGCATGGGGGATGTAGCACGATGGGGAGTGCGCAGCATGGGGGATGTAGCACGATGGGGAGTGCGCAGCATGGGGGATGTAGCACGATGGGGAGTGCGCAGCATGGGGGATGTAGCACGATGAGGAGTGCGCAGCATGGGGGATGTAGCACGATGGGGAGTGCGCAGCATGGGGGATGTAGCACGATGGGCAGTGTGCAGCATGGGGGATGTAGCACGATGGGGAGTGCGCAGCATGGGGGATGTAGCACGATGGGGAGTGCGCAGCATGGGGGATGTAGCACGATGGGGAGTGCGCAGCATGGGGGATGTAGCACGATGGGGAGTGCGCAGCATGGCGGATGGAGCACGATGGCGGGTGCGCAGCATGGGGGATGTAGCACGATGGGGAGTGCGCATCATGGGGGATGTAGCAGGTTGGGGGATGTAGCACGATGGGGGATGTAGCACGATGGGGGGTGCGCAGCATGGGGGATGTAGCACGATGGGGAGTGCGCAGCATGGGGGATGTAGCACGATGGGGAGTGCGCAGCATGGGGGATGTAGCACGATGGGGAGTGCGCAGCATGGGGGATGTAGCATGATGGGGAGTGTGCAGCATGGGGGATGTAGCACGATGGGGAGTGCGCAGCATGGGACATGGAGCACGATGGGGAGTGCGCAGCATGGGGGATGGAGCACGATGGGGAGTGCGCAGCATGGGGGATGTAGCACGATGGGGAGTGCACAGCATGGGGGATGTAGCACGATGGGGAGGTGCGCACCTCCCCCCAACACACACACACACACACACACACAGGGAACCACAAACACCGCCATACACAGACACCCACACACACAGACAACGCTGCACACACAGAACACCCAACACACAAACACCGCGGCACAAATATACGCACATGCCGCACAACACACACATTGCACAAAACATACCTCCCCCCAAAACACACCCCACCCACACAAACCGCGCAACACACACACACACAACGCGACAGACACACAGCGCTCCACAAACAACGCAACACACATACAACACCGCTCTCACCCCCCGCCACACCCAGACAACACCCAGAACATGTACAGCGCCCTACACAAACACTTGGTAACTACACACAACAACATCTATATATATATATATATATATATCTATAACAAAAATCATGCATAAACTACACAATACGTAAATTCTAGAATACCCGATGCGTAGAATCGGGCCACCTTCTAGTATTTCCATAAATGCATGATCATAAAGATATCTTTCTCATACAAATAATATTACAAACATAATAAGTATAAAGAAAAACAAAGACATGCCAATATGATACATAATTATGATGAATTTCTATTAAACAAGAAAACGACAGTCAGAATCAAAGGAAGAGTACCTAAGGATATGGTCACAAAGCTCAGGTGAGTAATCAAAAGAGAAAATCCTGTTGTAATCTGTCATAGTGGACTAGGGAAAATCCCTTGCATATGACTGCAGAAAGAAACAAACATTTAGTATATAGATATATTAATCCTTTTAGTCGTCCAATATCAAATGTGTAATTAATCATGAACCAACTAAAGTGTCCTGACCAGTGGTTACTGTAAAGTCCATAAAAGTATAGCCACTAAAAGAGATAACACACCAAACAAACAAACTACATGCTCTTAGTCCATACCTGTAATGACTCATGCGGACCACGTCGCTCCCCGAAATGTTGTAATTCCGTCTGAGACGGAAGGCTTCTTAAATCCGGCACTGCTACCACGTCATTGCTCTACCGCGCATGCGTGAGTAGTGTTGGAAATCCCGAGAACAGCCGAAGGTCGAAGGACTAAAGAACGAAGTAGCGCAAGCGAAATTACGTCATTACTCCATCACGCATGTGCACATGATTCCGGAAAATCACGAAAAGAGCCGAAGGCCAGGGGACTGAAGGACACAATAGCGAATGCGTGTACCAACTATATGGGTGTGTACATCCCAGGGAGGCATGAAAAACAAGACGCGAAATAAATATAAATATAAATATATATATATATATATATATATATATATATATATACACACAGTATATAGCGTATGTGTAAACTAATATACTGAAGAGTTTTATCAGTAAGTAAATAATAAAAAAAAATTCTTACTGGATCAAGAGACCTACAGTATAAAGATATAGAAAAATAAAAGAATAAAAAAAATATACAAGTCAGTAACATGTCACAAAAGACTGATGCAAAATATTCCATAAGTGACCACTATATCTGGAAAAACTGCAGTCATACTACATCCCAAATAAAATAAATTAAATAGACATATGCAAATATGAAAAATAAGAAAAATTTACAAAGGGAGAAATTCCAATAATGAAAAGACATATGTATACACACATACATGATGTACGTATACAGCCATATATGTATGTACATACATATCTAATTATATAAAAAATTATATAGTTGCCCATCATGTGGTGATCCATAACGTGATCAGAAGAATTTTAATTGATTATACTTTTATTCATAAACATCTATAACCAAACCTCATCACTCATAGAATATCTCATATTCTCTGTTCATGCCCCGTGGCTCTAATGTCTGTAAGGCATATATTCCAAATGCCTCTCGATATTTGAAAAATTTTAACCTGTTACCCCCACGACGTGGTAAATCAACCTATTCCATACCTGGAATCATAACTGTGCAACCGAATGTCCCTGATTAAAAAAATGAAAAGGAATGGGTAACATAGTCTTTTTGCATCTAATGGTCGACTTATGTTGTGAGATGCGGTCTCGGATATGTTGAGTGGCCTCCCCAACATATCCGAGACCGCAATGACATTTAATTAAATATACTACAAATGAGGACTGACATGTAAAATAACCTTTAATGGGGAATCTCTTTCCTGACCTAGGGTGAGTAAAATATTCACCCTTCGTAACGTTCGAGCACTGTAAGCATCCCAAACAGGGAAAGGTACCATTCCGCGTGGGGGCAAAAGTTGTCTGGGTGGATGATCCACCCATAGGCCCTATGTCAGCCCTCACTAGTGAATCCCTCAAATTTCTGGATCTTTTGTTACACAGAATAGGTGGGGGACTGAATTCTGGTATATCTAGATATGCATCCCGTAAGAGTCTCCAATGTTTCAAGATGCATTGGTTGAATAATGTCATGTAGGGGTGATAAGTACTGATAAATACCATACGTTTATCTTTAGGTAAGCGTGGTGAAGAAAAATCCGAAGCCACAATAGATTTTAGAAGTTTATCGGGGTATCCTCTAGCTATAAATTTTCTAATCATCTCTTCCAGACGTAATTTCCGTGTGTCATCTCTACTAACAATCTCATTCATCTGGCAAAATTGGGATTTGGGTAAGGACCCTTTAATATGTCTTGGATGACAGCTCAAAAAATGCAACAAACTATTGCGATCCGTTGGTTTTACATATAAATCAGTATCGAGTTGGCCCTCTCCAGATGTTGAAACCTACGTATCCAAAAAGTTAATAGAAATTTGATCACAATGTAATGTAAAGGTAAGGCCTGGAACACTAGTATTTATGTCATGAAAGAATTGATTTAAGGTAATATTATCCCCGTGCCAAATTAAAAAAACATTGTCAATGAATCTTTTCCAGATTAAAATATGTGCAGACAGTCTATGTATACACACGTTTTTTCTCAAAAGATGCCATGAAAATATTGGTGTCCGGGTTGACCATATTTGATCTCATGGCTGTACCCCGTTTTTGAAAATAAAATTGATCCCCAAAGAGGAAAACATTTTTGGATAATACCATATCAAGGAGATCCATGCAAAAGTTAATCTTGTCATCATTAAACGGAGTATTTTCCTTCAAAAACTCAAGAACTGCCTCACAGCCTGCTGAATGCTCAAAACTTGTATACAGACTGGTGACATCCAATGTCACGAGGAGACAATCCATGGGTAATGGTCCTATGGACTTCATGGTTGTAAGAAAGTGTGAGGTATCCTTAATAAAGGACAGAGCTGTAGGTATTAGCAGAGTCCAAAACTATTGCAAGTGGTGATAAAATGGAATTAGTGGAGGCGACTATGGGTCGACCTGGGGGACGATATAAGTCCTTATGAATCTTCGGCAAAGTATAAAAAACGGGTATGGTGGGATAGTGATTGATAAGAAATTCAGCTAATTTACGTATTATCAATAATATTTTTACTTTGGTATTTCTCAACCAGAGTTTTGATAGATCTAGCAATATTAAAAGTAGGATTATAAGGAATCGGTTCATAATTCATTCGATTGTTCAATTGGGACAATATCTCAGAGATATAGTATGATTGGTCCATTACTATAATTGAGCCACCCTTATCGGCAGGTTTAAAGATTAAATTACGATTGTTCTAAGATCCATAAGGGCTCTAGACTCCTCAATAGACAAATTATGTTTCAGGGCCATGTCACCCTGATCGATACATTTAATTTTAGCTTCAACATCTCTCTGAACCATAGACACGAATGTTTCTACTGCGTGATAATTAACAGGTGGTACAAAGTTACTTTTAATATGCAAACCCAGATCTTGTAAGAAAAATGTATCACATGCATCATATTCCACCTGTGATGTCGAGATTAAAGGTCTACCTTGTTCAGAAAAATGTACCTTTAATCTTAGCATACGATAAAACCGTGCTAAATCCTGGTTAAGGGTAAATTAATCAAATGCAGGAGTAGGACAAAACGACAAGCCTTTTTGAAGCACCTGTAATTCTACCGGAGACAGGTTAATAAATGAAATGTTGTAAACAATATTTTGCACATTTACCTGTGACCGGGTAACCATATTAGACCGATTAGTGTTCATATTTCGTCCCCCACGTTGTTTCCTTCTAAGAGCACGATTCCGTTGATATCCCGGATGTGATGTTGATGAAAGATCACTATCAGAACTGGCAGACGTAGACGAATTATAATAATAGTTCCTGCATTGTGGTCGTCCATCCCTGAAGAAGTTAGAATATCACCATTTATACACACGATTTGACTTATAGTCCTCCATGTCCCGTAAAAATTTCTGTTTCTTGCGTTGTTGTATGGTCTCCCGGAAGGAACTAATAGTCGTATCTATCTTCACTTTCATTGATGAAAAGGCTTTATTACTCATAGTGTCCTGTAATTGTTGTTCAATAAATGTAATACTAGTTTTAACGTCCATAATCTCTTTTTGAAGAAAATTTATAGTAAGAAGTAAAGTGTCCATTGAACATTTATTCAACAAGCTCTCAAACGGATTACAGTAATCAATATTCTCCGAGAATAGGGTGGGTCGTTATTGTACTCGTAGTCCCCAAGTGGCACTACTAGTGCCCATCATGTGGTGATCGATCACGTGATCAGAAGAATTTTAATTGATTATACTTTTATTCATTAACATTTATAACCAAACCCCATCACTCGTAGAATATCTCATATTCTCTTTTCATGCCCCGTGGCTCTAATGTCTGTAAAGCCCGCTTTACACGCTGCAATATATCTTACAATGTGTCGGCGGGGTCACGTCATAAGTGACGCACATCCAGCATCGTAAGGTACATTGCAGTGTGTGACAGCTACGTTAAAACGTTCATCGCATGCACATTGTTCATTTCTCTAGAATTGAACGTCAGATTGTTCAACGTTTCCGGGGTAGCGCACATCGCTGTGTGTAACACCCCGGGAATGATGAACAGATCTTACCTGCATCCTGCGGCTCCCGGACAGCAATGCGGAAGGAAGGAGGTGGGCGGGATGTTTACGTCCCGCTCATCTCCGCCCCTCCGCTTCTATTGGCCGGCTGCTGCGTGACGTCGATGTGACGCCGAACGTCCCTCCCACTCCAGGAAGTGGATGTTCGCCGCCCACAGCAAGGTCGTATGGAAGGTAAGTATGTGTGACGGGGGTTAATCGTTTGTGCGGCACGTTCAACAAATTGAACGTGCCGCACATACGATGGGGGCGTTGCAAATCGCATACGATACCGTATGCGAAATTGCAACGTGTAAAGCAGGCTTAATGCATATATTCAATAATCGTAACTGTGCAACCGAATGTCCCTGATTCAAAAAATGAAAAACATTTTTTGTGTGTGTATGGGATTCTACCTATGATTAGTATATTTTCCCACACACACACCCTCAATTTATTTGGCGAACACAAGATAATCTTAGTGATTCTAAAATATTTTTCCTTGAGTTTGCCTGTTTTTTTTAACAAGATTATGGCATTTTACTTCTTACTATAAATTTTTTTCAAAAAGAGATTATGGAGGTTAAAACTAGTATTACATCTATTGAACAACAATTACAGGACACTATGAGTAATGAAGCCTTTTCATATAACGCCTGCCTGGATCAACAGACTCAGATGGGATGTAATGGACAGGCTAGAGGGAATCCACTCACCAAGCAGGACCCCCAGAACCCTGAAACCCTTTAACCCCCTATACAGGGATTTGGAATTACACAGGGCCCTGGAGATCACTACCTGTGGAAGGCTGCAGCCCGATGAGAGTAGTCGTCAGGCAGGGTCAAACCAGGAATAGCAGAACGGGGACAGAATAGACAGGCAAGGACGTAATCAGAAAACGTAGCAGAGGTCAAATCTGGATCGGGCAGCGAGGTACAAAAACAGCAGACAGAAGGGTAGTCAGAAAACACGCAGAAGTCAGCACATAGGAATCACAAAACAGAATAGGGCGGATCAGGAGCCAGGAAATCAGAAATATCTCTGGCAGAGGTCAGCAGACAGGAGGGGAACTAAGAAGGGTGTGGTGTCTTCCCATTGGCTGTAGCTGAACGCTGGCAACTTCAGCTAGAAGATACACACCACCCACAGTCAGCCAGTGGTACTGCAGATCCCAAGATAACCCAGCCCAGTGGATGATCGGAGCCTGCGCCCACCGGTGCCACTGGCATCGACTCCTCTCCCACCACCAGCACCATCCACGGCCGGAACACGGCGTCGACTGGCGATCGGAGCAGAAATCGCTGGAGCGGACTCTGGTGGTGACGTAACATTTCATCAATGAAAGTGAAGATAGATACAACTATTAGTTCCATCCGGGAGACCATACAACAACGCAAGAAACAGAAATTTTTACGGGACATGGAGGACTATAATTCGAATCGTGTGTATAAATGGCGATATTCTAATTTCTTCAGTGACGGACGACCACAACGCAGGAACTATTATTATAATTCGTCTACGTCTGCCAGTTCTGATAGTGATCTTTCATCAACATCACATCCGGGATATCAACGGAATCGTGCTCCTAGAAGGAAACAACGTGGGTGAGGAAATATGGACACTATTCGGTCTAACATGGTTACCTGGTCACAGGTAAATGTGCAAAATATTGTTTACAACATTTCATCTATTAACCTGTCTCTGGTAGAATTACAAGAGCTTCAAAAAGGCTTGTCATTTTGTCCTACTCCTGCATTTGATTCATTTACCCTTAACCAGGATTTAGCACGGTTTTATCGTATGCTAAGATTAAAGGTACATTTTTCTGAACAAGGTAGACCTTTAATCTCGACATCACAGGTGGAATATGATGCATGTGATACATTTTTCTTACAAGATCTGGGTTTGCATGTTAAAAGTAACTTTGTACCACCTGTTAATTATCACGCAGTAGAAACATTCGTGTCTATGGTTCAGAGAGATGTTGAAGCTAAAATTAAATGTATCGATCAGGGTGACATGGCCCTGAAACATAATTTGTCTATTGAGGAGTCTAGAGCCCTTATGGATCTTAGAACAATCGTAATTTAATCTTTAAACCTGCCGATAAGGGTGGCTCAATTATAGTAATGGACCAATCATACTATATCTCTGAGATATTGTCCCAATTGAACAATCGAATGAATTATGAACCGATTCCTTATAATCCTACTTTTAATATTGCTAGATCTATCAAAACTCTGGTTGAGAAATACCAAAGTAAAAATATTATTGATAATAAATTAGCTGAATTCTAATCAATCACTATCCCACCATACCCGTTTTTTATACTTTGCCGAAGATTCATAAGGATTTATATCATCCCCCAGGTCAGCCCATAGTCGCCTCCACTAATTCCATTTTATCACCACTTGCAATAGTTTTGGACAAGATATTGACTCATACCTACAGTTCCGTCTATTATTAAGGATACCTCACACTATCTTACAACCATTAAGTCCATAGGACCATTACCCATGGATTATCTCCTCATGACATTGGATGTCACCAGTCTGTATACAAGTATGGAGCATTCAGCAGGCTGTGAGGCAGTTCTTGAGATTTTGAAGGAAAATACTCTGTTTAATGATGACAAGATCAACTTTTGCATGGATCTCCTTGATATGGTATTATCCAAAAATGTTTTCCTCTTTGGGGATCAATTTTATTTTCAAAAACGGGGTACAACCATGGGATCAAATATGCCCCCCCCCCATACATCAATATTTTTATGGCATCTTTTGAGAAAAAACATGTGTATATGCATAGACTGTCTGCACATATTTTAATCTGTAAAAGATTCATTGACGATGTTTTTTTTAATTTGGCACGGGGATAATATTACCTTAAATCAATTCTTTCATGACATAAATACTAGTGTTCCAGGCCTTACCTTTACATTACATTGTGATCAAATTTCTATTAACTTTTTGGATACGAAGGTTTCAATTTCTGGAGAGGGCCAACTTGATATTGATTTATATGTAAAACCAACCGCTCGCAATAGTTTGTTGTATTTTTCGAGCTGTCATCCAAGACATATTAAAGGGTCCTTACCCAAATCCCAATTTTGCTGGATTAATCGGATTGTTAGTAGAGATGACACACGGAAATTACGTCTGGAAGAGATGATTAGAAAATTTATAGCTAGAGGATACCCCGATAAACTTCTAAAAGCTATTGTGGCTTCGGATTTTTCTGCACCACGTTTACCTAAAGATAAACATATGGTATTTATCAGTACTTATCACCCCTACATGACATTATTCAACCAATGCATCTTGAAACATTGGAGACTCTTACGGGATGCATATCTAGATATACCAGAATTTAGTCCCCCACCTATTCTGTGCAACAAAAGATCCAGAAATTTGAGGGATTCACTAGTGAGGGCTGGCATAGGAACTATGGGTGGATCATCCACCCAGACAACTTTTGCCCCCACGCGGAAGGGTACCTTTCTCTGTTTGGGATGCTTACAGTGCTCGAACGTTATGAAGGGCAAATATTTTACTCGCCCTAGGTCAGGAAAGAGATTTCCCATTAAAGGTTATTTTACATGTCAGTCCTCATTTGTAGTATATTTAATTAAATGTCCGTACGGTCTCGGATATGTTGGGGAGAGCACTCACAACATAAGTCGACCATTAGATGCAAAAAGACTATGTTACCCATTCCTTTTCATTTTTTGAATCAGGGACATTCGGTAGCACAGTTACGATTCCAGGTACTGGAACAGGTTGATTTACCACGTCGTGGGGGTAACAGGTTGAAATTATTGAAATATCGAGAGGCATATTGGATATATGCCTTACAGACATTAGAGCCACGGGGCATGAACAGAGAATATGAGATATTCTATGAGTGATGGGGTTTGGTTATCGATGTTTATGAATAAAAGTATAATCAATTAAAATTCTTCTGATCACGTAATGGATCACCACATGATGGGAATTATAAAATTTCTTATGTAATTAGATAGGTATGTACATACATATATGGATGTATACGTACATCATGTATATGTGTATTCATATGTCTTTTCATTATTGGAATTTCTCCCTTTGTAATTTTTTCTTATTTTTCATATTTGCATATGTTTATTTAATTTATTTTATGTGGGATGTAGTATAACTGCAGTTTTTCCAGATATAGTAGTCACTTATGGTATATTTAGCATCACAGTCTTTTATGACATGTTACACACTTGTATATTTTTTTATTCTTTTATTTTTCTATATCTCTATATTGTAGGTCTCTTGATCCGGTAAGAATTTTTTTTTTATTATTTACTTACTGTGAAAACTCTTCAGCATATTAGTTTACGCATACGCTACAATATCATATATTTCGCGTCTTGTTTTTCATGCCTCCCTGGGACGTACGCACCCCATATTTGGTACACGCATGCGCTATTGTGTCCTTCAGTCCCCTGGCCTTTGGCTCTTTTCGGGATTTTCCGGAAAAATGTGCGCATGCGTGTTGGAGTAATGACGTAGTTTCGCTTGCACTACTTCGTTCTTCAGTCCTTCGGCCTTCGGCTGTTTTCGGGATTTCCCACGCTACTCACACATGCGTGGTAGAGCAATGATGTGGTAGTAGCACCGGATTTAAAAAGCCTTCCGTCTCAGATGGAATTACAACATTTCGGGGAGCGACGTGGTCCGCATCAGTCATTACAGGTATGGACTAAGAGCATGTAGTTTGTTTGTTTGGTGTGTTATCTCTTTTAGTGGCTATACGTTTATGGACTTTACAGTGATCACTGGTCAGCACACTTTAGTTGGTTCATGATCAATTGCACATTTGATATTGGACGACTAAAAGGATTAATATTTCTATATACTAAATGTTTGTTTCTTTCTGCAGTCATATACAAGGGATTTTCCCTAGTCCAGTAAAACAGATTACAAGGATTTTCTGCTTTGATTACTCACCTGAGCTTTGTGACCATATCCTTAGGTATTCTTCCTTTTGATTCTGACTGTCGTTTTCTTGTTTAATAGAAATTCATCATAATTATGTATCATATTGGCATGTCTTTGTTTTTCTTTATACTTATTATGTTTGTAATATTATTTGTATGAGAAAGATATCTTTATGATCATGCATTTATGGAAATATTTTATTTTATATACAGATAAACCTTAAAAAAAGCATTATGCTGAAACGTTGGTTTATGGATATGCCACAATAAAATAAATATATTTGTCTGCAACAATCTTTATCTCTGGATAAAAATTATTTTTTGTGTGTATGGGATTCTACCTATGATTAGTATATTTTCCCACACACACACCCTCAATTTATTTGGCGAACACAAGATAATCTTCGTGTGACTATATAGTATGTGTTATTTGGTAATTGTGTAACTATTATGTTGATGCATTACTAAAAAGAAATGTAGATATTTATAGATTTGTATAATTGAATTATTTTATGACGGCAGTAAATGTATCACTAATTACTGTGAGGCGCTTGGTAGGACTGGATTTTTATTACTGTTTACACTGTTCTTTGGTTTGTTGGCTGCGGCGCATTCCACTGTTTGTAGGCCCTGCGGTGCTGAGTGAGCGTCGGGCACTGGGGTGCTGAACGAACGTTGGGCACTGTTACTTCGGCTGCTGCTGATTTGTACTTTTTTAAGAGGTTCTTGAAGGTATTCCAGCGTTGTTCTATTCACATCAATGGTACAACGTTGTAATACTGCTATATAATTGGCCGATAGATTGATCTCCAGATGTGATAATGGCCTGTCCTAAGGTTAAGACCGGAAACTGTAAAGATTGGAACATGTACTTGTGACGCCCCTGGACTAGTCAGGGCGTCACAGGGTACTGCACGCTCTTTACCTCTTAGTGCAGGACTCAACCCCCTATGCTTTTGGGTTCCCAACCTATAGTACTGCCTCCATCCGCATCCAAATCCCAACCACACCTCACACCCCACCCTGTCAGACACACCAGTGGGCTGCTGAGCTGGAATAGGGCCACCCACCTAGGGGTCAGACAGACTGGTGGTTGGGAAGTAGAACAGAATAGTGGGAGCTCTCAAGCAGTGAGGAGCTAGGGAAGCCTGTGGCTCCCATGGCGTTAAAGGTTGGGTTGGAGACGGTGGTCTGGGCCCGGAGGAGTCGGAGACCCGGTCGCAGGGGATTGAGGCTGACTAGACCTGGTCTTGGAGGACGGTCAGCAGCTCGAGTCTAATCACCCATCCGGGACCGAAAGGGGTACTGGACCCTAGGTCGGGGAGTAGCTTCAGGCAACCCGGCAATTAACCTGCAGAGGATAGTGACTTTATGGACTGTCCCCAAAAATCTCAGAAATCAGGCGCACTAGCACAATGAGGGGGTTAGGGCTTTCCAACCAATGCAGCCCACAGAAATACCAAGCGTGAGCCCTTGAGTACACAGCTCCACTACCAACAATAGGGAGCGGGGCCCGAACAGCTTTACGCTAACGGGCCACCAGAACACTTCTAATTTGATCATGGAGGCAGGCTCCGGACCACCCGGCAGTACTATAGGGGACAGATACCCGGATGGGCTCCCCCAAGAGGGCAGCGGCACCCAGAGACTTGGTTTACCTTGTTGTCAGCATCTGCTTTTCATCACCGATGCTGCCTGAGTGAGTACATGGTCCTTCCCTGCTTTCCACTGGCCCTGCACACCCCTGCACCAGCGCCCCAGCATCTAGAGTCCCGGGGCCTCCCCTACCCATGGAGGGAAACGTCATTTGGCTGCCCCCACTCCATCTTCCCCAGGTGCTCCCATCGGCAGTATTCCTCTTTTACCGCAAACCACGGGTGGCATGACAAACTCTCTCTCCCCTGTAAATAGCGCCCTTTTCATTTGAGAGTGGCCGCAAGCCCCCTGGTCCGGAGACCCTCGAGCCACAGCAGCAACACCCCCAGATCCGAGCGGTTCGACCACTGCAGGGGCAGCACATACTTTATGTTGTGCAGGGGATTAGTCCAAAATGAAATTTAATTTTGCTCCTAAATCTCTATCTAAATTCGCAATTTAATATTTTTTCTAATATACAGTACTGTAATTAGAAATTTCCTATCCCTCCTCCCACACTTCTTCAACTGATTTATTTTTTATATTTCCTCTTTGATGTCGCTTCGTTTGAAAATCCCAGTGCATGCTAGGAGGCTCAAACGAGTCATGATCAGGGGACAGAGGCTGTGGTCACTGTCTCAGCCTCTGCCTCCTCCCTGAAATGAATTGTCATCAGTGACGTCCATTTCAAGCAATATGGGAACCCTGGCACACTCACAATCACCCTTTGAGACACAGAAAGTCAGAAAACATGAAGCTGATGTCAAAATCCTTTTCTTTTTATTTTGTAGTGAAAAAGTGCCAAAAAGTGCTGTACAATAGTCCGCCAATCACAACGTTTCGGCCAGTATGGCCTTCTTCAGGTCGGACAGGCTTAAGAATGGAGGGACGAAAAAATGGATGAATATGTGCAGGACACTGTTGTTCAACCAGCGCTGGGATATCGTATGAATCAAGGGGTACAAGGTGGTCAGTTTCGGAATACACTACAGGTGGAGGATGGCACTATTAAAAAGTATCAATCCCAGACTTTCTACTTAGTCAATGATATATTGGTGCATGGTCATGCGTAAAGGGTCTGGTTTATATTGGAGCCAACTCCTCATTGATCCATAACATGTGTTAAGGTCTCTGACGTAAATAGACGTCCCAGATGGTCTGTGAGATACGGAGATTTCTAGGATAAAATATGGGAACCAGAGATAAATAGCCACAATGTGGTCACTCTTGTCAGCAATGGGGGCGGGTTGGCTACTGGTTCAGGTAACTACCTGACTCTGCGACTCTATTGGTATAGGGTCTGGTAAAGGGTCCTTCAGGTGCAGTAATGGGGATCCGGGTCGCATGCCTCTACGTGGAGCCAGGGGTAAACCGCACGTCCTATGGGTCATAGGACGTGCGGTTTACCCCTGGCACCACGTAGAGGCATGCGACCCGGATCCCCATTACTGCACCTGAAGGACCCTTTACCAGACCCTATACCAATAGAGTCGCAGAGTCAGGTAGTTACCTGAACCAGTAGCCAACCCGCCCCCATTGCTGACAAGAGTGACCACATTGTGGCTATTTATCTCTGGTTCCCATATTTTATCCTAGAAATCTCCGTATCTCACAGACCATCTGGGACGTCTATTTACGTCAGAGACCTTAACACATGTTATGGATCAATGAGGAGTTGGCTCCAATATAAACCAGACCCTTTACGCATGACCATGCACCAATATATCATTGACTAAGTAGAAAGTCTGGGATTGATACTTTTTAATAGTGCCATCCTCCACCTGTAGTGTATTCCGAAACTGACCACCTTGTACCCCTTGATTCATACGATATCCCAGCGCTGGTTGAACAACAGTGTCCTGCACATATTCATCCATTTTTTCGTCCCCACATTCTTAAGCCTGTCCGACCTGAAGAAGGCCATACTGGCCGAAACGTTGTGATTGGCGGACTATTGTACAGCACTTTTTGGCACTTTTTCACTACAAAATAAAAAGAAAAGGATTTTGACATCAGCTTCATGTTTTCTGACTTTCTGTGTCTCAAAGGGTGATTGTGAGTGTGCCAGGGTTCCCATATTGCCTGATCTATTTTTCTCCTGAGCACCCACATGAGGTGATGCGAGGTTTTCTTTGTATCACGTCCATTTCAAGTGCTGAACTCGTCCCTGCTCTATTGAGTATATGCCGGCTGTCAGTTACAATGGATGCTCAGTAGAATCTTGTAACTGTGCAGAATTCCCTCGCCGGCTCTGATTAGAAGTGGCAGCAGACTGGACTGTCAATGCATATGGTAAGTAAAGAACGAGCAAGCAGAGACCAGCGCCATTCCTGAAAGTGATGTCACTTATGAACAGAGCTGGCGAAGGAGTGCACTTTCATTGTGCACTGAGAAGAATAGTGCACAGTGACAAGATTCTACTGAGCATCTGTTGGAATTGACAGCTAGTACATGCTAAGTAAAACAGGGATTAGCCTGACCCCTGAAATGGAGGTCACCGATGATGCTTTGTTTCAGCAAGAGGGCAGAGGCTGCAGATTGACCACAGTCTCTGCCCCTTAATGACGTATGAGTATCCCAGGGTGCATTGGGGATTTTCAAACAAAGTGTCATCAGAGAGGAAGTAGTAAAAAAATAAAGCAGAGTAGTGAGGGAAGGAGAGGGAATTTTTCATTAACACATATTGGAATAAAGATTGGATTATAACAGAGATTTAGAAGTAAAGTAAAATTTCGTTTTGGACCACCTCTTTAATGAATCAGAGCCAATAAGTATAGGCTGCTTATCATGGGCCACTGCTTTGTGCTTGCCCCCCAGGCAAAAATTCACCAGCCAGTCCCTGATTCTCAGCCAGGTTGAGTGTCAGACTGTCAGCGCCGTGTACACTGCAGTGTCCTAGAAGTTCCTCCTGCTCTGTTGCTCCTCTCTCTGGCTTAACTTGCATGTGCCCCTGGCTGACATACAGCCAGAGAGAGAAGCTTTAGAGGCAGATGGGTGGGCGTCAGCTATTGGTGGTTGTACTGCTCACGGGTTGCTCAGCACGGCATCTACACCTGTCAGAGACTCAAACGGGCGCATCGCACACAGTCACAAAACAGGAGCACAACACTGCCTAGACTGGTCCTTTGCAGACAGAGCCAGGTCCAGTAATAGTCTACTTACTGGACTGGTAGAGGTAAAGCCTGGCTAGGATAAAGATTAAATCAAAATGTGTATATATACGCCTCTAGTAACTTATATGTCGTCCCAGTAACATGTATGTCCTCCCCAGACATGCGCTGTTTATTATGTTAATATGTTATTGTATTTTTTTATCGTGTGCGGGGCCCCATTCAGACATTTACTATGGTGCCCCATGATTTCTATGTACGCCCCTGAGCAGAAGTTTCAAGATATAATTCAGTCTCTCTTATGCGGGCGTCACACGATACGATCTATCCATCCATCCATCGTTTGTGCGTCACTGGCAATTAGTTGCCCGTGGCGCACAAAGTCATTAAACCCCCGTTACACGTACTTACCTGCTGAGCGACCTCGCTGTGGGCGGCGAATATCCACTTCCTGAAGGGGGTGGGACGTCCAGCATCACAGCGACGTCACACAGCCGCCGGCCAATAGAAGCGGAGGGGTGGAGATGAGCGGGACGTAAACATCCCGCCCTCCTCCTTCCTTCCGCATAGCCGGCGGGAGTTGTGGGACGCAGGTAAGCTGTGTTCATCATTCCCGGGGTGTCACATGGAGCGATGTGTGCTGCCCAGGGTACGATGAACAACCAGCGCAAAGAAAAATTAACGACTTTTAAAATTGAGCGACGTATACATGACTCACAATTTGTTACCGATTTGCAAACGTTCAGAGTCGCTCGGAGGTGTCACACGAAACGACATCGCAAACAATGCCAAATGTGCGTCACGAAAACCGTGACCCTGACGACATATCGCACGATAGATCGTCTCATGTGACGCCAGCATTACTGTACTTGTAAGTGTTCGTGTCAGAGCAGAATATTTCCTGTGTGGACACGAGTTCCAGGGATCCAAAGCAGAGGATGGCAGAAAGGTAGTTCATCCAAAGACTTCAGGAGACCAGTTTATAGGCAGGCTGCAAACAGGATTCAGAAGCACTGGTCCATCAGCTGATGACTAAAGGCTGCTTTACATGTGTTGATGTGTCGTGCGATCGCATTTGCGATCGCACCCGCCCCCATTGTTTGTGCGGCACGGGCAATTTCTTGCCCGTGTCGCACAATGCTGTAACCCCCCGTAACACGTACTTACCTTCCAAACGACCTCGCTGTGGGCGGCGAACATCCTCTTCCTGAAGGGGGAGGGACAATCGGCGTCACAGCGACGTCACTCAGCGGCCGCCCAATAGAAGCTTAGGTTTTTTAAAAGATGTATGGTGTGCACACGGCCAAACAAAAGGGAGGGGTTTTGAGGTGCAAATGTGAGGACCAAGGTCCAGAAACACAGTCAGAATTAAAACACTGCACTCTCAAGAGCAAAAATGAAGACTGAACAAGGCTTGTTCTTTGCAAAATTCTTGTAGTTTTATTTTTATTTGGAAATGTGACAGGGGAACGTTTCGGCCAAAAGGCCTTTCTCACGCCTAGTCACTAGGATGAAGGAAAGAATGATAATCAGTTTCATACAATAATATACAATATTTACATATATACAAATAAATACAACACCATGAGAGGTATGGTCTTGATGCATTTGAGACAACGACAAAAAGTGAGGATAAGATGAGGAAAAAGACACATATAAAGAGTAAAGAGTTGTTAGTTGAGAAAAGATAGTAGATTAGCATGGGGGGAAGGGGGGGGAGGGGAAGAAAAAGGAGAAGAAAGAGGAGAATAAGCGGCATTGGCATACCTTCAAGTGGAAGATTTGACTTTTATAAAGGAGATTCTGCAAATGCAGGGATATATGTAATAGAGGAAGTCCACCAAGAATATGGCTGGTTTGAGCTCACAGTGAACAATATCTGTAAATAAATGTTATACAAACATGTGACTTATTGTGTGTACATCTCATGTAAATAGTCCTTGATATGTGTTTAGATACCTGTTTTTTTACCCTTTAAAGGGAATACACGTCCTTGGAGGTGTGTATGAAATTTGAGGAAATATTTCATATGCTGTACCTTAGAGAATACAAAGTGCATTAAGAACCACATGTAGTGTACATATTTTTGTAGTGTACATTTTTTTTTAAAAAAAAGCAAACCTCTAGTTAAATTACTACCTTAAGCTTGTAGAGAATGGGGAATCTTGTTAGTAACGTAGCGCTAGCTATAGGGGAAAAGGAATTTCCATCTGTAAGACAGTAGAGTAAATGACCAGAGTGCCATAGTAATGTGTATACGATTGGTATAGGGCTAAATGCCTAGTAAAAAGAATAAAACACCATATATTACAAGGATCAACACATAGTGTAAAGAGTAAGGACTGATATAAAGTATGTTTGTATTAAAGAAAGAAGCTGCAATACCTATGACTTGGTCATCAGGGGTTACTATGCAATGGTGGACAGAGACCTCTAAAGGAAAATTAGAGTTGTATTAAGAGTCTGCATAATAATATTTGCGGTCGCCCTCCAGAGCGTTGTGGACATACCTTGCTGCCTCCTTCCCAGGATGTGGCTGAATGCGCTGTATGTCAGGGTTAGCCGGCTATTTAACGCCGCCACCCGGAAGTGCCCAATGCCGTCTGCGCATGCGCGGTAAGGATATGCGTCAGTATTAGGTTATATGTGGTACCGTTGAGTATGCAAGAGAAGCGCCCGCACATGCGCAGTGTGTTGTATTATAGACTTAGAAGAAAACACGCAGCGCTAGGGACATGCTGGCCACATGTATATGAGTTTGAGTCTGTTCATGGTGGAAAGTAGGTCAAGAGAGGGAAGAGGGAGCTGCTCTTACTGATAAGAAGGCATAATGTTAAGGTGGGAGTTTCTTGGAAAGAAAAATATACATGTATTAGAGAACGACAGGAATAATGAACCAGAAAACCTGGACATGTTAGATATAGCATGATTATATACTTAGAGGGATAGTATAAAGCCCAGGGCTCAGAGAAATAGCACAATATAGTCTCATTTGAATTCCAGAGATATATTGAAAACAATGGAAAATTTACATATTGATAGACTTTTTTCATTTAAAGTAATAGACTTTTTTCATTTCAAAGAGGACCAGGAGGAGATTCGGAGCTGTAAAAAATGCTTGGTTAATTGCGTATAGTCCCTTGTTAATCTTCATTGTTTTTTTATACATTATTATTTTTTTTTTTTAATATATACATTTCTTGCATACGTTTTTGTTGTATACAGGTGGCAAAAGGGTCCCAATATACTAACAAGTGAATACGAAAGGATAAATAATTATATACTTATATAGAAGTGCAGATTAATACTTTACCATCTATTGAAGGGTGTGCGATGGAAGAAGAAAGAGAGATGGCAATGATGCCTTTTTTCAGGGTTTCTGTAAATAATATACAGTAGTTAGTATGTTAATACGAGGAAAATATTCATGCTGGAAAAGAAAAAACTGTATTAATTATAAAGGCCAATCCATTTCTCTATTGAGGCCTTTGGGAGAGAGTGTCTGTAACTTGTGAATCCAGAAACTCTCTCTTCGTTTAAGAAATTCAATATGGTTGCCTCCCCGTCTTGGTCTATGCACTTTCTCGATCACTTGGTAACGTAATTGTGCTACCGTATGTTTTGCCTCATTGAAGTGGTAGGGGATAGGTAAACATAGTTTGCCACACCTAGTGGTGGATTTATGACTGGCGATGCGAGCACCTACATGTTGAATTGTTTCGCCGACGTAAAGGAGGCCACACGGACATTTAATAAGATAAATTACAAAATTGCTCTCGCAGGTGAACTATTCCTTGATGTGGAAGCTCTTACCAGATCTAGGATGGGTAAAATGGTCACCTTTTATTACATTAGAACAGGATGGACAATTTAAGCATGGAAATGTGCCGGTGCGTTTTGCTGCCAGAAAGGTCTGTGTATTGGATTTAATATTGCTCCCTACGTCAGCTCTAACTAGAGCGTCTTTTATATTCTTGGGTCTTTTTTTGCACATAATTGGTGGGAGAAGAAAGGTCCCAATTTGTGGATACGCTTTTTTCAGTAGAGGCCAGTGTCGGGTAATGATGTTATAGATTTTGGGCATTGACGGGTGATAGGTGTGTACAAACGGAATTCTATCTGTTGATGTCATGTTTTTGTCCATTGAGGTAGAGGCAATTGCTATTTCTTTTTCCGTTTTTAATAGTGTATTTGGATATTTTCGCTCTCGAAATCTGTCTGTCATTTCTTCTAATCTCTCTTGTTGAGTGGTTTTGTCAGATACTATCCTGGTTACCCGTTGAAATTGGGACCTGGGTAGACTATTTTTAGTTGATTGTGGATGACAGCTACTGTACAACAACTTACAGTTGCGGTCTGTGGGTTTTCGGTATAAGTCTGATGACAACTTTCCCGATTTGTCCTTTTCTATGTTGGTGTCCAAAAAATTGATTTTATCAGGGCTGTAGTTCAGTGTAAATTTCAGTTCTGGCCATATGGTATTGATATGTCTGTCAAATGTTAAAAGGCTATCAATGTCACCTTGCCAGATGCAGAACACGTCATCTATGTATCGAACCCATAGATGAGACAGTTGATCAAAGGATGGATAAGAATAGATGTAACATCCTTCAAAGTAGTCCATGTACAGATTAGCATAGGCCGGGGCCATGTTCGAGCCCATCGTGGTCCCTTGTGTCTGCACATAAAAGTCGTCCCCAAATAAGAAGTAGTTCTCATGTAGAACCAAGTTAAGAAGGCCTACTGTAAAATCTATTGATTCTTGACTGAGTTTGGAGTTAAGGGCTAGTTTGGTGGCCCTAATGCCCTTATCATGTGAAATTGAAGTATACAGACTGCTGACATCCCATGTGCACAGAATGCTGTCCAGAGGGATGTGTCCCAGTTCTCTAATTTTTTGTAGAAAATTATTAGTGTCCAAAATATATGATCTGGTATTTTTGGTTAATGGGGTCAAGATCTTCTCCAAGTAAATGGAGAGTGGTGCCAGAACGGACTCTGTGGAGGCGACGATTGGTCGGCCAGGGGGGTTTGTGAGAGATTTATGAATTTTAGGTAGGACATACAATACTGGGGTTATAGGATGTGATTTAGTCAGGAAGGTACATGTGGTATTGTCAATAGTACCATTGTCTAAATAGACAGACAGAAAGTTTTTGATTTTTTGCTGTATTTTGAAGATAGGGTCAGAGGAAAGCTTTTGATAAGTGGTTGTGTCTTCTAATTGGCGTTTGATTTCACTGATATAATCATGGGTATTCATTACTACAATGGCTCCCCCTTTATCCGCTGTTTTATTTTTGTGTTTTTTTTTAAACATATTTTATTTGATGTCAGCAAGCACATATCATCAACAAGAGAACATGTTGTTACATTCCATAAAATGTCTCCGGATCGTACAATGCTTCTGTTACATCATTTTCTTTTTCATTGTCACAACAATTTCATCTCCATAGAATTATCTTAACAATAATTTACTCTAACTTAACAACCTAACCTATTTGTTTGAGAAACAGGGGCAAAGCAGTCATGGGTCACACCAGGGACCATCAAATCAGTAGTCAATCCAACAACTTTTGCAAAAATATAATAAATATTTATTTAAATATAGTGCATAGCAAAAGAAGTGACGTTAGATACACATTACAAAAATCATGAATGTTGATCAGGCTAAAGCAGTATCACTGATGAAAAACATGGTCCACAGACCCTATGGGGAGTACGAGTGTACTTATATCATCAAAGGACTCCTCAAAGTAATTTGCACACAAACAGTAGTTGCCCATCATACAGTGACAAGAAACACACACAATTTAAGGGGCGTTACAGTGTATGTCCAGGGTGACGGGCACTCATTCAGTTAATAGTTCACATTACTCAGAGGGGTCAAATCCATGTAAGGACAGCCAGATAGGGAGTAAAACATGATGGTAATTAGAAGCACTTCCATCTGACACTCACCCATAGGTAGCCGTGGAGACCGAGGAAAACGTTTTCCTCGGTCTCCACGGCTACCTATGGGTGAGTGTCAGATGGGAGTGCTTCTAATTACCATCATGTTTTACTCCCTATCTGGCTGTCCTTACATGGATTTGACCCCTCTGAGTAATGTGAACTATTAACTGAATGAGTGCCCGTCACCCTGGACATACACTGTAACGCCCCTTAAATTGTGTGTGTTTCTTGTCACTGTATGATGGGCAACTACTGTTTGTGTGCAAATTACTTTGAGGAGTCCTTTGATGATATAAGTACACTCGTACTCCCCATAGGGTCTGTGGACCATGTTTTTCATCAGTGATACTGCTTTAGCCTGATCAACATTCATGATTTTTGTAATGTGTATCTAACGTCACTTCTTTTGCTATGCACTATATTTAAATAAATATTTATTATATTTTTGCAAAAGTTGTTGGATTGACTACTGATTTGATGGTCCCTGGTGTGACCCATGACTGCTTTGCCCCTGTTTCTCTTTGGTTGTGCTTATGTATATTGGGTGCAGTCACAATAATATGGTTAAATTGGTCGTACATCTTGTCCTTTTTTGTCTGATTCAGTTGGTCCTTTGGATGCTCCCCATCTTCAGTGTCCCTAGTGTCCCTGCAATGTCTTCCACACAATACCAAGACGTGTGTTCAAATGTTTTAATTAACTGGGTGATTTCCGTCTGTGTGAAGCTTTGCTCAATAAATGTTCTCCACTTTTTGAAGAATCTTTTAGTGGACTTCTCCTTATGTTTCTCCGAATCCAGTTTGTCGTATATCATTATTGTTTTTAGGGTATCAACTATTTCTGTATTTCTCGGTGTCTGTCTTATCAGCCAGTTCCTAAGTAGGCATTTCTTGACTACAAGCAATACTACGTGTATTACACCTGGAATGTGAGCACTTGCTCTGTCAGTTTCTGTAGGGGCTTCTATACAGTGAAACAAACAGGCCTGAGGGGTGACGGGTATAACTACTTTCCAAATCCTCAATATGTACGCCACCGCTTCCTCCCATACCCCCCTCACCTGTGGGCATTCCCATATGCAGTGAAACAGTTTTGCTTTATGGAGTCCACATTTAGGGCAATGGTCCAAGAAATGCACTGGTGAGCTGCTATGTGGTATATTAAAGGCGTATGTTGCGCTGTGTACTAGCTTAAATTGCATCTCCCTCCATTGTTCATTTATCATTACTTTCTTAACAGATTCCAACCCCCTTAGAATTTTATCATAGATGTCCGGATCGCCCAGAGCAGTCTCCCAGGTTTTAAATATTTGCTCTTTCCAGGGGCCCTGTACTTGATCTTTCAATCGTTGGTATATGATCGAAAAAGGGATTCATGTCCCGCTCCCTGACCAATCAATACATCAAAACTCCCCTTCCCGACCTCTTTTACCACTGATGTGTAATGTGTTGTTATTTGTAAATATTGTAGGTAATGGTGATTTTCCATGTTAAATTTTTCCGATACCTCCGCCCAGCTCAGAATTCTCCCCTCCTCTGTTTTCAGTAAGTCACCCAACCTCCGTATCCCTCTCTGCTTCCATCCTTGAAATAATTTGTTTTGAGACCCTTGAATAAAATTTGGATCCTCCCACAACGGGGTAAATTTTGAAAGACAATAAGGGAGTCTATACAGTTTTCTCAGTGCCCTCCAGGCCCCCACCGTGTCCTTTATTAAACAGCTCTGTTTCACGTACGTTGGTATTTTATCTAGCTTCATATGTAATACCGCTAACAAGTTAAAAGGGCTTGTTAGCTCCCTCTCCAGCTGAATGTTAGAAAAGAAGCTTGTCCCATTGATCCAGTCTTTTATATGTCTGGCAAGCGCCGCTAAATTGTACAATCTAATCATGGGCATTTGTACCCCTCCGTCTTTTTTCTGTAGACACAGCTTTGAGTAGGCTACTCTTGGTCTCTTTCCCTGCCATAAAAATTTTACAAACGCTTTTTGCAACTTGTTGATATCGGTGTGTTTCAGCAGTAAGGGAATAGTTTGTAGAGGATAGAGCAAGCGGGAGAAGCTGATCATCTTTATCAGATGTGCTCTGCCAAACAGGGACAGGGAAAGATTTTTCCACCTGTCTAGCGCTTTAGCTATTTTTTCAATTAGGTGTGGATAGTTAAGTCTATATAATGACATTGAGTCTCTGCCTATTTTAATTCCTAAATAAGTGATGTAGTGCGGGGCTATGGCTACTTCTATTCCCTCACCTTGCCTATTTCCCAGGGATGTCAAATATAGAATCTGACTTTTACTGATATTTATCCTGTAGCCTGAAAAGGAGCCAAAGTACGTCAGTTTGTCTATTACCTTCTTCAGATGATTGTCTGGGTCTGACATAAATAAAAGCATATCGTCTGCAAAGCAGGTTAGTTTTATCTCACTATTCCCCACCTTGATTCCTGAGAAATCTTCTGATTTTATTAAGTATTGGGCTAGTGGTTCAAGGGCCAAGTCAAACAGAAGAGGGGACAGGGGGCACCCCTGCCTGGTCCCCTTCTGTAGCTGAAAAGATTTTGACAGAAAGCCCATTGTGAAAATTCTAGCTTCAGGTGTAGCGTAAAGTGCCTCCATATAGTTCCGAAAAGTACCCATTGTGCCAAATGTATCTAATACTAGCCCTAACCAATGCCAATTTACATTGTCAAAGGCCTTTTCCGCGTCTAAGGCCAATAACGCAGGGTTCCCCTTTATCAGGCCCGGTCTTTTTGTTCCATCTAGTACCGCCAACACTGTGCGAATGTTGAATACTGCTGACCTATTTTTAACGAACCCCACTTGATGTGGTCCTACTATCGATGGGAGGATCAATGCTAGCCGGTCTGCCAGGATTTTAGAGATTATTTTAATGTCTTGATTTATCAGCAATATGGGCCTGTATGATAAAGGGTCTGAGGGGTCTTTTCCTTGTTTGTGTATTACCTTTATATACGCCATATGGCCAGACTGTAATAGCATTTTATTTTGGAGAGTGTAGTTGAAAACTTTTACCAAAGTGGGCATAACATCTTCCTGTAGTATTTTATAAAATTCCCCCGTCATTCCATCGGGGCCTGGGGCCTTGTTATTTTTAAGGTTTTTCACAACTGTTCTCACTTCCTCCTCGTTTATTGGGGCATTTAACATTTCCCTGTCCGACTCCGTAATTGTGGGTAATGACAGATTGTTTAGGAAGTTTCCTCCTTCTGTGTCATTTGCTGGCCCTTGTTCATATAGTTTTTTGCAGAATTCTCCAAATATGTCATTGACTTTCTTTGGGTCAATGTGGCTAGCCCCAGATGGGTCCCTCAAATGAGTTATGGATGTTAAAGGAGTTATTCCCTTTGCCATTCGTGCCAGAAGCGAACCTGCCTTGTTCCCGAATCTAAAATAATGTGATGCAATTCTCTGGCCCCTCATCCTCTCTGCCCTGTCCACCCACAAGTCAAATTCTGCTTTCTCTTTTATCCACTTGTTCCTATTACCAATAGATGGATTATTAATGTAGTTTGTGTATGCTTCTCTGGTCCTTCTGCTGGCTTCAGTGTATGCTTTAGTTGTTTTGTTTCGCAATGCTTTCACATATCCCATTATTCTTCCCCTTAGTACTGCCTTAGCTGCGTCCCAGTATAAATGGGAGTTCTCCTCATGCACCTTATTATCCCATGTATATTCCTGCCACCACATTTTCACCAGTTTTTGGAAGTTCTCGTCCTGGGCTAAGTGTGCAGGGAATCTCCACAGTATGTCTGTTCCCTTGGGGTAGGTTTCTTCTAGGTCTAGGAGTAATGGGGCGTGATCTGATATCACCAGATCTTGTATGTCGATCCTCCTCGTTTTGTTGAGTAGACCCTGTGTTAGTAGAAAATAGTCTATTCTAGACCATGTGCTATGGACGTGGGAGAAATGAGTATACTCTCGGTCTGCCGGGTGTGAGTTTCGCCAAGCATCTATTACACTAGTATGTTCTGTGAATAGATTCAGCACCCTGTCATGTGTCCTGGCTACCATGCGTTTGTGTCCTGTGCCCGACCAATCTTCTCTGACGTTCATTACCGTATTAAGATCTCCTCCTATTATTATGTTCCTCTCAGGGTCCTCCAAAACCTGCCTCTCCAACTCCTGGAAGAAAATCTTATTACTCTCATTTGGTGCATATACATTATAGATTTTGAGTCATCCACATGGGGTATCAAGCAAAGCTTTTTGTATTCTCTCATCTCCATCATTTTCCTGTGTTATTACCTTACAATTTGCCTGCTTATGGAGTAGTATTAACACACCTGCTTTATTATTTTGGGCTGAGGATCCCATCACTTCTCCCACCCACATTTTGCACATTCTGGTGAAATCCTGATTTTTCAAATGGGTCTCCTGAAGTAGGGCAATGTCTACTTTAAGCTTCTTTAAGTGCCTCAATATCATTCGTCTTTTGTGTGGCGACTGCAGGCCTTTAACGTTCCATGACACAATTCGCATCCTTATATATTACTTGAAATCTTACTTCTTATCCTATCTTAACTAAAACCTTCTTAAAACCTGTCCACCGCGTCTCTCTCTGGTGGTGCAAAAAAAAAAAGTCAATTAAACCAAGAAAATAACACCGCTATCCTATATCCTTTGTAGGAAAACACAGTTGCGGACTTCACTTTTTTCCCGCATGTATGTAGGGACTCCTACTGATCCGTCTTTCGCTCTTCAAAATATGTTCGCTTTCTTGAGCTTCCACACTTCACTTAAAGGCATGCTAAACATAGCTTCAGAAATATATACAAGTATCCCCAAACCCTGAGGACTGAATGTAGGTTGAACCTCGACCCAGTATATAGAGGCTCATTCCCAGGAGAGATGAAGGAAAAGAAAAGAAAGAAAAAGGAAACAAGAGGAAGAAAGGAGGGAAGAATGGAGGAGGGGTCCAGAGGATGGTTATGGGAAGGAGAAGGGTCGTAAATGGGGAGAGGTGTGAATGGGATGGGGGAGATGATTGGGACGGATGGGGTGGGAGGTAGTTTGTGGGTGGGAGAAAGTGTGTAGTCAGGGGGGCAGGAGAGGGTTTGTTTGTGGGTGGCAAAGGGGGTGTGGGTGGGAGGGGGTGGAAAGTAGTTTGTGGGTGGGGGAGTGTAGTTGGAGGGAGTGGGAGGGGAGTGTGGGTATGGGGGTAGAGGGAGGCAGTTATGTGTTGGAGGGGGGTGCGTTTGGGTGATGCGATAATAATGGGGTTGGGCAAGACAGGGAAAGAAGGAGGACAGAGGAAGAAAGAAAAAGAATAGAAAAAAAAAAAGGGAAAAGCGGGGGTATGGAGAGGGACTGTGGGTGTCTGGGTTACGGTAGAGTTAACGCTTTCAGGCCCACATCATGAACTCCAGACCCCCATACAAATTCCCCTCCCCCATCGCTCCTTTACAAACATCATCAATACTCCACATTAAACATTAGCGATTTTGCCCCTGTATGGGCTATTTTATGTCCTCACCCCCTCTGGGGAGTAGCATCCCCACTCTTTGCCAGGGGTGACGATTTTGCAAAAGTCTTGTCCACATAGCGTCTTGCCTGATCAGGGGCCATGAATGTCTCTGTACCTCCTCCTGGGGCAAAGATTTTAAGGATGGCCGGGAATTGCAGAGCAAATTTTATCTTCTTTCTGAAAAGCTCTGTGCAGACATCACTGAAGGCTCTTCTTTTCTTTGTGACCTCCGCCGAATAGTCACTGAATATCAGAATCTTATGTCCCCTTACCACCATGTTAGTTTTATCCACAAAGTTCAAATATCTGACAATCATTGGCCTGGGTCTTGGAGGTGTGTTTGCACTTGTGTGCTGGGCTGGGGGTCCCACTCTGTGTGCCCTTTCAGCCTTGAGTGTATCAGCAATCCCCAGAGCGTGAGGTATGTCCTCCATGCATATCCCCATTAGCTGGTGAGGGGTGATAGTTTCTGGGAACCCGATGATGGTTGTTTCGTCTGGAGCGATTCTCGAGATCATCAATTTTATCTGCAAGTTGCTGGTTCAGCATGGTGACTTTTTGCAGCTCGGCCTGCACCTCTCCCAGCTCATCCTCTGCAGTGCTGAGTCTATTCTCCACTGTAGCCAGTCTTTCTGATTGCTGTGAGATGGCTTCCTGCATTTGCTTCAGGGCATCAGACACTGTCTGCTCCAGCATTTCCTGAAGCTTTGGGGTTAACATCTTTACCACCTCATCAGCTAGGGACTTGTAAGAAATGCTGAGACCTGCAGTGCTTATCTCCCTCCTGCTCACCCCTTCCCTCCTGCTGGGTAAGCTGATTACCAGGTTTATTGCTTTTCCTGGGCTTGGTCACCTCCGGAGCCATTTTAGCATTAGCCCATCTGCTCCTTTGTTGGGCTGGGGAAGATCCCTGTCCTGCTGTCCCGTTCTTGTGTACATACCTCTCCATTATGTCTGAGGGGCATGCACACTGCCTTATCTCCTCTTTCCCACCTCTTATCAGCAAGTTTGTGTGCTTGGGACTGCAGGGGCTTGATAAAGAAGCAGAAACTCTTCTCACAGGCTGCCTTCCATGTGAGCGCAGAACCCGGAAGTCTATCCGCTGGTTTTATCGTGATTTCCTTGTTATTTTTGAGGGAGTTTATGGCCATTCTTTCGGATGCATTAAGGTTGTTATGTGTGGGGAAAAAAACAAGTGCATGTTCATGGATATTATCCTTTATGTCCCGGTCTACTAAATCTATAAATGTCTCTACCGCATGATGTGTTTTCGGAGGCATATAGTGACTATTGTTACGTAACCCTAATGTTTTGATGCTAGTTTCTTTGGGTAGTGTGGAAGAGTCTGTGGTTTGATTAGGGTTAAGACCAAAATGTGTCTTTAATCTCACTAGTCTATAGAATTTTTGTAAATCATTTTCCAAAGAAAAGGCGTCCCATCATGGCGTGGGACAAAAGGTAAGGCCCTTATTAAGAACAGAAAGCTCATCAGGTGCTAGGGTGTAGTCTCATATATTAGCCACTAAATTGGGACCCTTACCTGTGATCGAAGAGTCATCCCCCAGTCTCCTCCTCCTCGACCTCCTCGTGGGTTGCCTCTTTTTTTTCTCGCGCCCTAAAAAGAAGTGGGATTTACTCTGCTGCCGCTGGACTCGCTCCCGGAGCTTGGTGATTGATTGTAAGCACTTTGTCTTTGCCATTGTCTTGTGGTGTTTAATGACCGGTCGTTCCACCTATACACTCGGTTGTGTAGGTAATCCTCAGTGTCCCTTTGGAACTTTTGTCTTTTCTTATCTTCAAGATTTTTCTTAAACTCTTTTAATGTTTCCTCTGTTTTATTCTTGAGAGTAGTCAAGTCGCTAGGAGTCAGGCTGTCTGCCAGTTGCGTTTCGATGGTTAGAATCTTTTCTTTAGAATCCTTGATGGCAGTCTGTAAGTATTCAATAGTAAGAACTATTAGGTCCAATGAGCACTTATTGAGAACTTGCTGATATTTCTTACAATAGTCATCAATATTGGCAAAGAGTGTGGGTTTCAGGTTACTTCTCAAGCCTCTAGGGATCCGATTTTGTCTGTGATATTCAGCTAAAGTTGTGCAATGTAGGTCCAGGGATATAAATGTACGATTCTCTCTTTCCCAGTCTCTAGATCTGACTTCCCGGATCGGGGTTTTTAGGAATTCTGTGGAGTTGTTACCTTGTGCCAATATGTTATGGCTCGTTGAATCGTCGTATGCAAAGGTGTCTGATGACATGGGTAGGCTGGTGCAACAACTATGAAAAAATGCAATTTTTTAAAAGATGTTTGGTGTGCACACGGCCAAACAAAAGGGAGGGGTTTTGAGGTGCAAATGTGAGGACCAAGGTCCAGAAACACAGTCAGAATTACAACACTGCACTCTCAAGAGCAAAAATGAAGACTGAACAAGGCTTGTTCTTTGCAAAATTCTTGTAGTTTTATTTTTATTTGGAAATGTGACAGGGGAACGTTTCGGCCAAAAGGCCTTTCTCACGCCTAGTCACTTTAGTCACTTTGGGCTTTATACTATCCCTCTAAGTATATAATCATGCTATATCTAACATGTCCAGGTTTTCTGGTTCATTATTCCTGTCGTTCTCTAATACATGTATATTTTTCTTTCCAAGAAACTCCCACCTTAACATTATGCCTTCTTATCAGTAAGAGCAGCTCCCTCTTCCCTCTCTTGACCTACTTTCCACCATGAACAGACTCAAACTCATATACATGTGGCCAGCATGTCCCTAGCGCTGCGTGTTTTCTTCTAAGTCTATAATACAACACACTGCGCATGCGCGGGCGCTTCTCTTGCATACTCAACGGTACCACATATAACCTAATGCTGACGCATATCCTTACCGCGCATGCGCAGACGGCATTGGGCACTTCCGGGTGGCGGCGTTAAATAGCCGGCTAACCCTGACATACAGCGCATTCAGCCACATCCTGGGAAGGAGGCAGCAAGGTATGTCCACAACGCTCTGGAGGGCGACCGCAAATATTATTATGCAGACTCTTAATACAACTCTAATTTTCCTTTAGAGGTCTCTGTCCACCATTGCATAGTAACCCCTGATGACCAAGTCATAGGTATTGCAGCTTCTTTCTTTAATACAAACATACTTTATATCAGTCCTTACTCTTTACACTATGTGTTGATCCTTGTAATATATGGTGTTTTATTCTTTTTACTAGGCATTTAGCCCTATACCAATCGTATACACATTACTATGGCACTCTGGTCATTTACTCTACTGTCTTACAGATGGAAATTCCTTTTCCCCTATAGCTAGCGCTACGTTACTAACAAGATTCCCCATTCTCTACAAGCTTAAGGTAGTAATTTGACTAGAGGTTTGCTTTTTTTTTTTTTTTTTTAAAAAATGTACACTACAAAAATATGTACACTACATGTGGTTCTTAATGCACTTTGTATTCTCTAAGGTACAGCATATGAAATATTTCCTCAAATTTCATACACACCTCCAAGGACGTGTATTCCCTTTAAAGGGTAATAAAACAGGTATCTAAACACATATCAAGGACTATTTACATGAGATGTACACACAATAAAGCTGGGGTCACACTAAGCGACAGCGACAACGACGTCGCTGTTACGTCACCATTTTCTGTGACGTAGCAGCGACCTTGTAAGTCGCTGTTATGATCGCTGCTTAGCTGTCAAACACAACAGAAGCAGCGATCATAACGTCGCTGTGCTACATGTGCAGAGAGCAGGGAGCCGCGCTTAGCGCTGGCTCCTTGCTCTCCTAGGTACAGTACACATCGGGTTAATTACCCGATGTGTGCTGCAGCCACATGTGCACAGAGCAGAGAGCAGGGAGCCGCGCACACTGCTTAGCGCTGGCTTCCTGCTCTCCTTGCTACAGTATACATCGGGTTAATTACCCGATGCGTACTGCAGCCACATGTGCACAGAGCAGGAGCCAGCACTGGCAGCAAGGGCGGAGGCTGGTAACGAAGGTAAATATCGGGTAACCAGGGAAAGGGCTTCCCTTGGTTACCCGATGTTTACGCTGGTTACAGCTTACCGCAGCTGCCAGACGCCGGCTCCTGCTCGCTGCTCGCTTCATTTCGTCGCTCTCTCGCTGTCACACACAGCGATGTGTGTGTCACAGCGGGAGAGTGACGACCAAAAAATGAAGCTGGACATTCAGCAACGACCTGCGACCTCACAGCAGGGGCCAGGTCGTTGCTGGATGTCACACACAGCGACAGCGACGGGACGTCGCTGCAACGTCACAGAAAATGGTGACGTAGCAGCGACGTCGTTGTCGTTGTCGCTGTGTGTGACACCAGCTTAAGTCACATGTTTGTATAACATTTATTTACAGATATTGTTCACTGTGAGCTCAAACCAGCCATATTCTTGGTGGACTTCCTCTATTACATATATCCCTGCATTTGCAGAATCTCCTTTATGAAAGTCAAATCTTCCACTTGAAGGTATGCCAATGCCGCTTATTCTCCTCTTTCTTCTCCTTTTTCTTCCCCTCCCCCCCCCTTCCCCAATGCTAATCTACTATCTTTTCTCAACTAACAACTCTTTTCTCTTTATATGTGTCTTTTTCCTCATCTTATCCTCACTTTTTGTCGTTGTCTCAAATGCATCAAGACCATACCTCTCATGGTGTTGTGTTATTTATTTGTATATATGTAAATATTGTATATTATTGTATGAAACTGATTATCATTCTTTCCTTCATCCTAGTGACTAGGCGTGAGAAAGGCCTTTTGGCCGAAACGTTCCCCTGTCACATTTCCAAATAAAAATAAAACTACAAGAATTTTGCAAAGAACAAGCCTTGTTCAGTCTTCATTTTTGCTCTTGAGAGTGCAGTGTTGTAATTCTGACAATAGAAGCTTAGGGGCGGAGATGAGCAGGACGTAAATGTGACACCCTGGACTAGCCAAGTAGTCACAAATAGCACCCCGCACAACACCAGTCCCACATTAGGTAACATCAGCCAAACACATACACCCTAGTCACCTCCCTCAGAGCTTAATGGACACACCAGGGGGGTGGAGCCAGGCGGTTGGCACGCCCACAAAGGAGTTTAGAGGGCCTGAGGCAGGAAACACAGTCAGTTGTCAGTTGAGTTCTAAGTGGAGTTCAGTCAGTCAAGTTCAGTAAGGAGTGAAGTGCAGCAGGTCTGTGGTGACAGGTCTGCAGCGGAAACTGACAGGTGCCAGGGTTGTAGCCCTGGTACCTTGGCTAGGAGGCACATGGTGGCCTAGCCTGCAGGAGCCGGGAAGACGGCCAGGTGGAACCGTGGTGGACCGGGACAGGGTAGTGGTCCGCCGGTACCGACCCGGGGAACTGACTGGAAACCGGAGCACACCGGGGGGTACTCAGACCCTGAAACGAGGTCCAGAAGCCACTGGACCAAGTTAATTCACTGACTGAGGTCTGGACTATAGGTCCTTTCCCAACCAAGTCCCGACTGAAGACAAAAGCCCACCGAGGGGGATAGAAAGCCACCGCACAAGCAGAGAGATCCCACGGGCCAGCGTCTGCTGAAGCGAAGGCAGTCTACATGCACACTACACGGTGCAGGAGAAAGGCAAAGACCACCAAACCGGGTGGGGGACCAGACACAGCCGGCTGCGGGCACTGACCACCATCAACTTTGTTTACCAGAGACTTGTGTGTGTCAATCACAGTGAGTACCACAGTGCCACCCGGCCGCGCACTGCCCTGCACCGCCCAGCTCCCCCCAACGGGTCCCGGGGCCATCATCCCTGCCCTGCCCATGGAGGGGTTAACATCTTGCTGCATAACCATCTCCCCCGGGTGCCCCGTAACTGCACCGGTGGTGTCTACACCTTCAGCACATCCCGTGGGTGGCGTTACAAACTCAAACACGGCTTCGGCCGTACACCTACCTACCACCCCCCTACGTAGCGCCAGCATCCTTTCAGGAGGAGAAGTGACCCCGGGTCCAGAGGCATTCGAGCCACCCACCAACGAGCCCGGATCCGAGCTGCTCGGCTGCGGCCGAGCGCGGGGCGGTACATAAACATCCCGCCCACCTCCTTCCTTCAGCATTGCCGGCTGGATGCAGGTAAGCTGCAGTTGATCGTTCCCAGGGTGTCACACGGTGCGATGTGTGCTGCCTTGGGAACAATGAACAATCAGACGTTCGATTTTTTTAAAATGAGCGACATGTCAACGATGAACGAGAAGGTGAGTATTTATGCTCGTTCACCATCGCATGTAGCTGTCACACGCTACGATATCACTAACGATGCCAGGTGTGCGTCACTTACGACGTGACCCCGCCAATATTTCGTTAGATATATCGTAGCGTGTAAAGCCCGCTTAAGGCTATGTGCCCATGGGACTTTGTACCTGCGGATATAACCGCAGGTACATCCGTAGGTTTCCCGCAGCTGCTTGCCGGAATCCGCAGCTATTTATAGCTGCAGTAGTACAGCAAAATAGCTGCGGTAAACCTGCGGGCTGTCGTGCGGATTTCCTGCAGAAGTCCCGGCCTATATCTCCATAGTGGAGGGCTGGGATTTCCGCAGGTAATTCCACAGAAATAATTGAGATGCAATTACGTGCGGCTGCAGGAGATCCGCAGCGTGTTCTGCAGCCGCACATATCCGCAGCATGGACACAACACTCTCCATGTCCCATTTCTTTGTCCGGCTGCCAGAAAGGACGCAGGATGCAACGTTTTTTGTCTCTTACAAAAAACCAGACCACGCCGGATCTGGCTCCATCCGGCATATTGCATAATGGAAGCCAATGGGCGCCGGATCCGTCGTCAAGTGACAAAAAAACGCATTCCAGTGATGGATCTGGTTTTTTAATCTGAGCATGCTCAGATCAGATGGGAATTCCATTTCTGGCCTCTCTCGATCTTTCTCTCTTTCCCTCTCTATCAATGTCGATCTCTCTCACGGTCCCACGGTCAAGGTCCCACGACGCTTTCAGCTCTGCTACATTGGAAGCTGACAGAGAGCGGCCACAGACCATGACCGCTCTCTGTCAGCTCCACGGAGCAACTGAACTGAGACGCGTTGTCAGCGGTGACGTCACTCAGGTAGTGCCTGCGTGTGTGAGGTGATGGGTGCAGTAGCGCCTATGTGTGTGGTGATGATGGGGGCGATAGTGCCGGTGTGTGTAGTGATGATGGGGGCAGTAGTGCCGGGGTGTGTGCAGTGATGATGGGGGTGGTAGTGCCTGGGTGTGTGCGGTGATGATGTGTATTTTTTTATTATTGTGTTATTTTCAATTGGGCAAAAGGGTGTGATTTGAACTTTTAGTTTTTCTTTTTATTATTATTTCTTAAAACTTTGGGGTTTTTTTCTATTTTTTGCTGATTTTACTAGTCCTCCTAGGGGACTTTATGACTGTACTGTCTGATCGCTTCTGCTAATCATAGCGATGCTTCAGCATTGCTCTGATTTGGAGAAATGCTGCTCTCCTGTGAGTTCCGACGTTCTGCCGACATTCAAAGGAAGTGAGTCGTAGTAGCAACAGGGGTCATCAGCTGACCCCGCGCTGCCATGCAAACTCATTGGCGCCCCGTAATCGCGTCACAGAGCCACCAATGGCGGCGGGGAATAGCACAATCCCTGACGGAGTGTTTTGCTATATTTTTTAGCACTAACGTTCAGATACGGATTTAAAGAAGGCAAATAAGTAATTTTATTATAAAGGTTAATATGAAATATAAACTTAAAGGAAAAGTATGATATTGCGTACACTTTTGTATAATCAACATACAAAGGTTAAGTACAGTTAAATACTTACATCACCAAGGAGGTTTGAACATCATCTGCCTGGAACATTAAGAATCAGAGAAGCACATCAAGGACAGAGGACTCCTGGAAATCCTAACACTGACCGGACGTCTCGGTACAGGAAACACGAGCTTCTGTCTGTGCTACACTTTATCTGATCTTAAATAGAGGCTTGAACAATATTACAAGCCTTAAAGTTAATGTGTTGTAGTCTTATTGATCCATGCCCTTTGATGGCCAGTCACTGGGCATAGATGAATCAGAGATACACCACACATCAGACAATAGGGTAATAAACCCACAGCATTCAAATCTCCCAAGAATACACATCAGGTATTTGAGCTAGGTAAATGGATATATTGACTGTCTGTGTATATAGCAAACCCATAAAACATCAGATTGTTGAACTAAAGTAAATCATAAGGATTCTCTTACAATGCTATATTGTCTGTCTGTATATTCAAGACAAACACACAGAAACCCTTAAGGATACACAAGATTTTGTAACCATGTACACTTTGTCTGATTAAACAATATGTTATAGTATAACATAATGTATAAACTCAAAAATAGCTATTTTTATATTTGCAATACACGGAGTCCATTAGATTTCACTGTCAGAGTTTGACATCGCATCTGCTGATCAGATGAGCAGACATGTACAGGTAATACCGCGCAAGCCCACAGTAACAGGACAGACAAGACTAAAGGCCGCTTTACACGCAACAACATATCTAATGATATGTCGTCGGGGTCACGGAATTCGTGACGCACATCCAGCATCGTTAGTGACTTCGTTGCGTGTGACACCTACGAGCGACCGCTAACGATCAGAAATACTCACCAAATCGTTGATCGTTGACACGTCGTTCATTTTCAAAATATCTTTGCTCGTGCTGGATGCAGGTTGTTCGTCGTTCCTGAGGCAGCACACATCGCTATGTGTGACACCCCAGGAACGACGACCAACAGCGTTCCTGCGTCCTCCGGCAATGAGGTGGGAGTGACGTGAATGCGGCTGCTCTCCTCCCCTCCGCTTCTACTGATGGCCTGCTGATTGACGTCGCTGTGACGCCGCACGAACCGCCCCCTTAAAAAAGAGGTTGGTCGCCGGCCACAGCGACGTCGCTGGGAAGGTAAGTCTGTTTGACACGCCCTAGCGATATCGTTCGCCACGGGCAGTGATTTACCCGTGATGCACAAATAACGGGGGCGGGTGCGATCGCTAGCAACTTCACTAGCGATGTCGCAGCGTGTAAAGCAGCCTTAAGGACCTACCAGTACATCCTTGGTCGTGAAGGGGTTAAGGCATTTGGGATGTTCATTACTTGTCATGTATTTTGGTGTTCGCCTCATGAGTTTTGTGTCCCCTCCCCACATGTTTGACACCTACTTTTCAGCTACTAAACATGCGAGGATTGCCTGCCAATCACAGTGATGCTATAGCCATCCTTTACTATTGGTAGTACTGTGATTGGCA